>NC_142679.1:21407936-21707936 GCF_964200805.1 Pocillopora damicornis
ACTGTGTTGCTGTTTTCAATGGCACAAAACTCCTTATACATGCAACAGAAAATATCAAGCAAGGTGATGAACTTACAATAAGCTACACAGAACTGCTTTGCCCAAGCTACCAGAGGAAGGGAGACTTAAAAAGTCGTTATTCATTTGATTGTCATTGTTTGAAGTGTAACTCTCCACTAGAGGAAGATGGACTTATGTTGAGCCTGCAGTGTTCTAACTCTCATTGCAATGGAGCATTGCCAAGGGATTTAGCAGGTGATAATTCATATTTTCCAAGATAAATTGTGTTATATTCTTCTCTAGCCATTTTTTTATTTTACTTGTGCCTTTGGAGTGATCAGGTACTGTATGCTACCATTCATTATTATAAAGAAGATTATTAAAATGTGTGCACTCTGTAGGTTGAGGATTGCATCATGTTGCATGTAATTTTTATGATCACCCAGCACACAGGTAGAAGGGTTTTTCCAAAAGAATTGTGAGGCATGTTGAAGCATACAGGGTGGTCAGTGTTCAACGCACTGGATCCAAGACCAAAAGGTTTGATTTTGAGCCCCAGCAGGGGTCACTGTGGTGTATTCTGGGGCAGGACACTATACCGTCACAATACCTCTGCTCCTTCTGGAAGGAAAAAGGTGAAAGAAAACTTCTGGGGAAACTAAATTGATTGAGGGGAGTGAGGACGGGATGAGGACCTGCAATGAACTTCCTAAGTTAGATAGCAATTATAGTCCTTTTCACTTCATGATATGGAAATCGACTGTAGGTACCCTGGAAAACACCACTTTGTGAACCTCTAAGGTCAAGTGCAGTCATCTAACCTTGCTTTTGTGTAAGAGTCTACTGTGCTCTTATTTGAAATATTCTTCTGACATAAGCTCTTTTTGCAGGAGGAGGCTTTGCTGCTTGCAACACTTGTGGAAAACAAGCATCCAATAAAGCAATGGTAACCAAAGCAGAAGTAAATATCTCAAAATCTGAAGAAGCTTTAAAGGAAATAAAAGCATTGGAGAAAACTGATGACTATAACAGTATTCTTGACCTTGCTGAGAATGTTCTAGATGAACAGAGAGGTTTCTTTCATAAATTAAATTACAGCAGAATTGGCATTCTTGATAAAGCTATGGATGCCTGCATTAATCTAGAGTTTTGGGACAGAGCCCTAGCTTTTGGACTTCAAACAATGGATGCATACAAGCTGTATTATCCTAGGAATCATCCAAGTGTTGGCATTCAGTTGTTCAGAATTGGTAAGTGATTTAATTGAAATCTCTCTATATCCATTACAGCTTAATGAGGGTGTCATACAAATGTAGCCTAATAAGACAATAAAGGTTTGGAAAACTGTCCTTGGTCAGTAAACAGTTAAGAAAAGATGAAAGACCTATTATATTGCCTGTTGAACCCAAAGAAGACCTTTGTTCCTACTCAAGCCCCAGTACACGGTATTTTATCCAATTATACAGACCGTGCCCATGGTAGATAACACATAGGCAAAAACTTCCAGAGCTGCTTTCAATTCATAAATGATCAAATTCAAATTTTACTCTCTGGAAGAAAAGTGAGCTCCACTCGCAGTGTCTTCTTGGTTTTTTTCATTGTCTCTGATTTCAATTAAGAATTTCACTTCCTCAGGACATGAGAAAACCTTGATGATTTGAAATGGGTCTTAATCTGATTTTCAGGCAAACTTCAAGTCTACTTGGACAAACTTAAAGATGGTTTTCAGTCACTGCTACAGGCAGAAGCTATTCTGAAAGTAACTCATGGAAATCACCCACTTGTACAAGAGCTGAGGGAAATGATAGGACAGACATTGGAGGAACTCAGAGAGGAACAGAACAGAAAAGTCCAAGGGATGGAATTAATTTGAACTGAGAAGGGAGCGCCAGAGTTTAGCAGCACAAGGAAAAAAGAACGCGTTATGTTTTCTTCATTTTTCAAAATTTTATTAATGGGGCAAAAGCTGTGAACTCGGTTGTTCCAAGCAAAACAGTTGTCTCTCCCGATCGGTCATCCAATGGGGTCACTCACAAAAACTCAAAAGTTTCCTTTAAATTTGTTAACGCAGATTTACTTGACAGAATCACGTGAAAACATTAAAGAGTTAGAGAAGATTTGATTTCAAATGTCCCGATCTTTGAGGATCAAAAGACCCAGGTGTAAAGATTGAAAGATAAAGAACACTGTTTCAACTCCTGACTTAAAACACTGTCAAAAAATTCGTAAACAATTCTTGTGATAAATCTTTTTTTATTATTATTAGGTACGTCAATCTATAATCAATGTGAAGTAGAGATCTAAATTGCTTCTATAATGATAACGTGATGCAATCTATATTTTCTCCAAGATTCTTCTGATGGTGATTGCTGTAATGGAATGGAATGTCACAAGTTCAAATAGGAATTG
This sequence comes from Pocillopora damicornis, assembly GCF_964200805.1. Lineage (NCBI taxonomy): Eukaryota > Metazoa > Cnidaria > Anthozoa > Scleractinia > Pocilloporidae > Pocillopora > Pocillopora damicornis. The sequence continues at coordinate 21,410,346 of NC_142679.1, forward strand.
TGTTCAACTTTGGGGCTTTTTGAATTTCTCTTAAAAGCACAAATTTATGTCGGAATACTTTGCGCCCATGGAACGTTGAAAATGAGTTTTCCTAGCCAGTAAAGGAAAATTTCCAATTTCCTCACTGAAACATGAATTCTGAAGCAATCTACGAAACAAGAGCTCCACCTATCATAAAAAAGTCCCAAAAGACGAATTGCTGGAAAAGCAAACTGAATTATTTTCGTCAAAACGTCTTCAGAATATTTCTATATAACGGTTCTAAATCTCAAATTTTGCGGCCAAACAGTCACTATTTGTCGCGTGAAACACGAAACATTTTTTTGTAACATGCAACATCACGTACTCACAGAAATTGGTCAATACGAAACCCCTTTCATGACCTCTTACCGCCGTTCAAAAGTAACGCAAATATGCCGGCACGTGACGAAATAAACTATTTCTAAAATGCTATGACTTCAGTGCAATAACTTCTTCCGTTTCTCGCAGTTACGAATTTCAAATGCATCCCGGTCAGTTTTAGCATTTACTTATTTTTTTCTGACAAGCATACAAGCTTTTTCATTCAAAGTACCTGCGAGATCTAACGTGCCAAAATCTCTTTACTAGCGGTTCACTTTTTCAATATAAACGTCACAAAACTAGCTTTAAAGATAAGAAGCGAAATGTCCACTGTTCCGTAATATATAAAACACTACTGAAAAACAGATTTTCGCTTCTACCTATTTACAAATCTTCCAATAAATAATGAAACAAACGAAGGGGAATACAGAAGCATCCAGGTCTGTTCCGATAAGCTTTTGTGTTAAAAGTGCTACGCATCTGTAACGGTGTACTTTGTGTTGCATAGAGGCTTTGTATTTTTAAGTTACTGTACAAAATAAATAGATTTTTGATTCACTCTCCAACTGAGTCCTTCTGTTCGTGGTATGTCTATGTTTCACAATGAAAACGAAATGAAACGCTCGTAAATTTCCTGTATGTTAGAAAACAATCAGTAAACAGACGAAAAAGGTGATTAAATCGAGGGATTCACCACACGTTGATAAAACATTAAGTGGTAAGTGGAAATGATTTACATTTTTAAGAAATAACTTTATACTTTTAAGGCCAGGAAGGTGGTTGGCTATCGTAAAACCCCATTCACGTGGTCACGAGTGACGACAACCACTGCCCCTCTCCCCCCCCCCCCGAAGAAATACGATTTATTGTCCGTTCCAATTTATCTCATGTACAGATAACGAATCTAATCATTTCCTAAGTGTCGTGGAATAATTTAAATAACTGCCTCTTTGTTACGATCCTTGCGTATTTACATTGAATAAAACATTGCTTTAAAATGTGATTATCTCATAAATAACGAGGCAAGAAATTAAAACGTAAACGAACCATAAAAATATTAAGAAGACCCCAGATACGTATTTGGTAACATTTGGCCCTCCAAGCTCAGCGCGGCCCATAAATTTTGAATATCTTCGTACCAAAAGGAGCACAAAACACAAGACCGCGCAACAACTGTATGTGATAACACTTGTGGATAATGTCCCTGCCTTCACTTCGAACACTGTGCCCTACAATTAACAAAAAAAACGACAAAGAGACATCCTTAAGCAAATAATCACTTGGCTATGAAAATTATCTCTCAGACTTACGTTCACAAACACTGACATGGAGTATTTTATTATGTACTAACACAGTGAGATAATAACATTCAAAACGATGATTTTAATTCATTTGTTCCTGCAACGATTAATACATTTTCGTGCGCAAATCCCACACGAGTTGCTCAAAGTCGAATAGCAAAGGATTTCCGGAGTTTGAGTGGCCAATCAGAGCGTGCCTTCAACGCTATTCGCTGTTTGAGTATTTTACTCAATGACACTTGCGCACAGAATACGCAATTTCCGAATCAACTTTGGCCTCTCTTTCAAAGAGAGGCCAGCACCCAACCATTCGTATGAAAATGAGATTAATTTGTGCGTGATATGTACTGTAATACTGCGAAAAATACGAAAATATCCACAACTAGTTAAAAGCCCTAAATCGAAACAAGGGGCTTTTGTTGCAGTTCAAACAAGGTTTTTTCGTTATCTGAATCGACCATATATAGTACTTTTGGTCACGGCGGTGACTCGCAATTTCCCATTAAAAGGAGTACTATTGTGCTTGGAGATTGACACGGACTGTAAATGACCACTTGAACGATTCTAGTGGGCCAATGTTTCAATCTCTCTCTTTAAGTTCTTTACCGCATTCTGTACGTACTCGAAGCTTAAAATTCGACCTTTTAGTTCAAGATAATGATATCCTTCTTACCTGAGCCATATGGTAACTCGCAGCAATCACCCACGGCAATCCCAGTCCCAAGAAAACATTCACAGAGTTGCTACCGGTGACATTTCCTACAGACGCATCCGCGTACTTCTCATTCACCGCCGCAGTTTTGCTAGCAAACAAGTCTGGGAGACTGGTGCCGAGAGCCACAAACAAGATGGCGGTCGCTTCATCTTTTAGTCCAATTAGACATCCAAATATGGTGGCTAAGTCTCCAACTATGGTGGTGACTAGGCCGATCATCATTAGAGCGACACAAAATGTCACCCAACCACCAAGCCAAGTACAAGGGGGAATTATGGCGAAGATAACCTGCCGAAAATGAGAAAGAAAATTACATGTTGGAAATTAACGCATCACACGCATTTTCCGACTACTCACTTACAGTTGGACACTGTAAGCACAGAAAAAGCCGCCTAGAAATAAGACCAATAAACAGGTAAAGGAAAACAGTAATACTGTACGCATAAAATAGATTTGCTAAAAGTCTATCGCACCTTCCAAGCAAAGGTGAAGAAGTGCATGACGTAATCGATGGCAGTGGCATTTTCCACATCTCCGCCATTTACTGACATCGCCTCACGGAATTGCGACGCCCAGGACTCGGACCCCAGCTCCAAACGGCGGAGATTTATATGAGTGAGTGCAACAACTCGGTCAAATAATCTGCGATACTCTGGAGAACACAAAAAAATAACAACTTTGTCACGCAAAATTCAACAGCTAAAAATGGTATGCCGGCGCCAAAAGTTTTTAAAAGATTACATGATGTATCTCGGCCGATCTCAACGTCTAGTTTTTTTGTTTATAGCTGTCCACAAATAGGTAAGAGCTAACGAAAAGGTATAAACAAACATGATAAATTTTAACGAAGTTGTTGAAATAATATAAGCGAATTATGGGTGAATAATCGTGGCTGGCTGTTTGTGCCTTTGTCCAAATCCAGATTTTATTAACAGAATCGTCGTATTGACGCTTTGTTCGTTAGTGTAGCTCTCAATCTTAGAACTGTAGAATGGTGATGATTAACAATCACGATAAAAACACTAGTAATGATAATTATAGCGTGCAAATTTTTAATGCAAATTAAAGCTCCAATTTTACAAATATCTATCAAACTATCAGAAAGCATAACAAGAAAGTCTATTACTGCTTACCGTCATCATTCACAATATTGACCGCAGCGCTTCGAATATGACCTATCTTTGCTCCTGCTGAGGTTTTGATGAGTTCTACAAGAAACGTTTCGTCTTTCTCAAAATCTTTATCATCGATAATGTCTATTGCAATTGATTTTGCTTGTTCGCCGTGTTCAAAGACCAACGTGCCAGACCCTCCATGGTAATCTTTGCCGTTTACTGCCGTTTGATCCGTGGTTTTCCAAGTGACCTCCACCCTCCCGTCTGTACCCTGGGTACGGTTGACTTTGATGTAAGCTTTCCCAATACTCTCTTTAATTACAAAGCTTGGATTCTCCAGTGAAAAGGTTCCGGGTTCTGAAAATCAAACGAAAAGAATATCAGCGCATTCTACATGAGCTGTGCACGAAATTGAGTCTAAAAAAAAAACTTGCCATAATGTGTTTTGTTAGCTGATGTTGCAGAGCGCAAATAGCGTGTTTCATTTTTCGATGAACACATCTGTAGCTAATTCGCGTTTTTAACTTACTCTAGACCCAACTCACCGTCATCATTTATAATAGTGACTTCAGTAATGCTTTGTTCTCCTATTTCAACAGTGTCGTCCTTGTAGTCAAATCTGGCCAATTTCAAGAAGAAAACTTCGTTCTCTTCCCATTCATTGTCATCGATGATAGTAATGTTGATATGTTTCAAGTTTTCACCGGGTTGGAAGACAAGCACGTCTCTTTTGGCTTCGTAGTCAGATCCAGCCATGGCTGTGCCGTTTATAGTCTCATAGCTGTGGGAAAAAGTAATAATATATATTCGTTTCTTAATACTTGTGCACACTTCACTGACAAAAGAGCACAAAATTTCAGAGTCAACATATCAGCTTGATTTAGTCATCCAAGTTTCGGGATGTGAGTAACTCAATATTGCAAGTTGTACCCCGGGGCCGGTTTGTTCGTAACTGAGTTAAAATAACCCAGGGTAAGTGTGAAATCTGATTTCAGACCTGAAAGCTTTAAAAGAAAATTCAGTGCAATTTGGCTACAATTTGATGAATGGATGCCCTAGAAGAAAAACAAAAAATTATCTAAAAAAGGCTTTTGAACAGAGGAATAAAGGAATCCGGAATAAGAATTAACCTTGGGCGAGCGCTAATCAGCCTTCGAACAACTGAACCCTGAGGAAGAGCAATGCTTCTGAAGATTTTTTGCAAAACTACATCAATTTGTTCCAGTTTTCGATTTGGGCTTCAAACCACGTTTCTCTTAGGCCAATTGAAGAAGTATAAATTTGCACAGCAAACGCTCCTTGCTCGTAATCTAGGAATTTTTTAACGTGTAAGGGTTAAACGTTCTTACTTTACACTGGCTGTAATTTTCGTGTTTCCAGATCTTTTCACACCAATCTTGACAATTTTGTCGCTCTCTAGGACAGCAAATTCCGGAGCAGCAAACTCCACACGAGCAGGTTGTACTTTACCAGCTGCAATCAATGAAATAAGATTAGACTGAGGGGGGAAAATGGCCCATAAGGCATGGGGATCGTGCTCCCCCATGGGAGATTGCTCCCTCGTAGGAGATTTCGGGGTTAGTCCTTCGGATAGGCTTTTTTGTACTCACCTAAGGCATGACTCATGATGGCAGTAGCTCCAGATGAAGAAAAACCAACCTCCGACAATTCTTCGTAAATCTGTTATAACAATAAAAAATATATCTTATTATAAAGTTTGGATTAGAAAATATTCACAAGCTTCTCTAGATTAGATTAATTTTCTGTGTTCATATTCTGAACAAAAATCCTTTGCATTTTATCGTTAGTTGTTGACATCTGTTGAGAGGAATCGTGACAGGCTCTATCCGTAAAAAGCTTAGCTACGTACCACTCTAAGTTTGGGGTCCATCTTTGGTCTCAGTTTATGACTTCCTCCCAGATCCCTAATGGCACCCACTCGGTAGTACCCGTAGTTCTTTGGTTGCCTTGATTTAATATGTGCGGCAACAAGCATTGCTGCATCATCCTCTGACAGATCGGGATTCCTGCTCACTTCCTAAAGTACAAAAGTAAAAATATTTTTCCTAATAACTCTCAATGGCACACCAAAAAACTGTTGAAAAGAAAGTTACCTTGATAAAACTTTCAACCTCTGGATCATGAGTAGGGGTGGACAGTGTTTTAGCACCCTCAGCTGTATAAGGCAAATACACAAATACAGTGTTAGCTACATTTCAAAAAATATAACACTTTAAAAGAGTTCCCCCATCCACCAGTTACATTAATTTTTTCCCTTCCTTCTCTAAAGCAGAATTGATGAAAAAGAGCATATTTTTTATACCTGTTCGTATAGGTTCAGACACACAAACTTTTTTCTTGAGAAATTAATTTTTTTCCCTAGCCATTAGGGAAGCTACAGGCAGTCTGGTTTCACAGGCCCTATTATTATGAACAGAGCCTTACTCTGCAGTACTGCTATGTGTATTGTCTGAGATGAAAAGAATGAAATGGTAAATATCCATACCCTTTCAATCCCTCTGGACACTGAATTTGAAAAACAAAATAACTGAAGACAGTAGAACCCACTGTGAATCATTTGCATTTTAAGCGGATGCAGCCTAGTGGAGTGTTTCAGAGCACGTAAAACTTTAGAGTCTGCTGCTCTTTGCTCCAGCTCCATGTGACATTCAACAGATTCTTCTTTTTTTGTAACAGACATCCCACTCAAACTCTGTAAATGTACCTTACATGTACAAAGTCAATTGGTTTGTCCTCCACCAGTTAAGATCCCAAAAAAATCACCAAGCACAAAGTACAACCACCCAAAATACAACAACCAAATCCTCATGGCATAGTCAACATAGAAATGATCATAATGCATAAAAATTTGTAAAAGCAAACTTGTACAGACAGTATGTATATACAAAATTTTTTTAATATCTTATTTTTTCCCTTGACTTATAAATATGCAAGTATGTCAAACTGCACTTTCATTGTCAAAATGAAATTGGCATTTGATAAATTGGTGAAAATAGTAAACTGACGGGTAACAAGCAAACCAATTTTAAAAACTGTAGTACCACCAGATAGTTCCAATGATGCAAATTATGTGGGTAACACATTTGTGATCCTGTTAATTAGTTAGATGACAATCCTGATTGTCAACTGGTTAATGAGTGTTCTTGTTCAAAATCTCATGTGGGGAAACCAAATCCCATAGTTATCCATTTGAGACAAATTTCAAAAATTGTAACAAAATCATTTTATGTCAACTTTTCAGATCTTTGAAACACACTGTTAATGGCTGAGAACACGGTATTGTAACAGTTTCATCACACCCATATTTCCTGTTTACAAAAAAACATATCCCTTGTCATGTCAAACTAGACAGTGGATTTGCATAGAGTTACAGCACCTGCATGAGAACAATTCTTGATTTTTCCAATCAATTTTAGTCATTGACACGTTACCTTTAAATAGAGCCCTATAACGTAAATTGCCTATGTTCTGATAATTTATAATGCAAAAGCAATGATATATATATATATATATATATTAACTATATATATATATTTTTTGTAATTGGTGAAAAGTTTTATTTTGGTATTCGGTTGCAAAAATTAACGGTCTCCAGCAAAGAGCTGCTTCTAATATGTAAATAATCCCTATTTGACGTTGAGGTAACTCTGAGTATGACAGCTGAACAAATTAATGGTTTTCGTGCGCTAGCAACACATCTTAGCACATTTAAATTTCTAGCAATTCCTTCTCCTTTTTTGACGTGAAATGAAATCGCAACTGAAACGTCATTAGAAAAAATATATTGCTAACGTAAGGTGGGAATGAATAATTATTCTTTATAACCGAAAATTACACTATTTATTCAAATGTGCACGGCACAGATAATTGCAGATTATCCCCAACAACCAGTGTATTTTTCGACAAAACACTTAGCAACATGGTTCTCTAGGCAAACTCACAACATTAAATCAAGACACATTTCTAATTTCCTTCACGAATTAAAAAAATTACAACTTCAATGCGAATGGGGTTAGTGTTGAAAAGAGAAATCGTCCAGTTCAAAATTAAGGTAAACAAAGCAATCGAAATTTTGCGTAATCCTGAAATTTTATCCCTGTATTAAAATAACAGGGAGAACATTTCAGCTTGTTAAGTAAAGTTAAGTAGTACTTACCCAATTCGAGGACTCCTGGATCCTGAGGTTGGACTTTCCCGGGGCAACAATACTCCTTGTCGGCAATGTAAGCCACTACAACCAGAATCGGGAATAGTAGAAATGTGAGTATTGCCTCCCAAAGGTCGATTACGTCGGGCGTAATTGCACTAAGCGCTAAATACAACCAGATGTAAGCTAACATTGAGAAGCTAGCTGTCACTGCAAACACTTTGATAGCTTTGATCCTACGCTGTTCATGGGTAGGAATACTCATCACACAAACTCCAGTGATCACGAGAAGATTGAACGCTGCCGAGCCAACAATCGTGCTCGGCCCAAGTTTACCTGCCTCGAATTTATTCAGAATAACTATTTCTATAATAGCTAGTAAAATCTCCGGCGCTGATGACCCTAAAGCCATCAATGTTAGGTTAGCGACGGTGTCATTCCATACTCGAATTTCCACGACGTCCATTTCGCTTGGATTATCTTGTTTCGGTACCTTGACCTCTTTCGTTTTGCTTGTAATCGTTTCAATCGCGCACATGAAGACATCGGCGACAATGGCGATTCCCATGAAACACCATAACAGCGCTATCAGGTATACAAACGCCCTTAATTCTTGATTCCACCCAGATTCGTCGAGAAATGGCAGCAGTAAGGTCCCACTATTACAAGCATCTACAGCCATCGCGTAGAAAATGAGTTAAAGTTATCGTAGAAGTTATTAGAAAATAACCCCACTTCAAAACGGTCGGCGCGACACCGGAATAGAGTCACACTCGGTAATAACGGATCAGCACCGTGCTATTAAAAGACTCCACAAAGTTATCACTTTTAAAATCTAGAGTTTATAAAACAAATATATCGAACGGAAATTTAAATTAGGACTGTACCAAGTGTGCAAGTAGCAACCCGCTTACAAGCTGCATTCAACAATTACAGTCTCGAAAGCGCAGTTGAGCGGCGGAAAACCGTGGTATAAATGATTTCCTGTTGTTCGCGGACCTCTTCATAGCTATTGCTCCGTACAATCTTTCCATCTATTCACTGAAGTCTTGATGAGCTCCAAGTGTTTTCAATTTCGTTCAAACTCCATCGCAACCATCTACAACCCTCAGCGGGACAAAATCTCAAAACTTTCTATGAATTTCAACGAGACGGTATTTTGACAGTTGCTAAGCAACAGAGAGTCTTATAAAAGAGGGCACCTTATGACACCTCTATTGAAATAACAACACGTCTCGCTAATTCACGTTGTTATTGAACTTATACCTTAAGTTATTTCGTCTAAAAGTTCGAGAATAATTTATAGAAGAGAGAAAACCAGCCAAATTCTTCATTTCATCATGTGCTATCAAGCCGGAATCAACATGAAGGCGCCGATAACGCAGCTGCTGGATATATTTACAGACAAGTATAAAGTAAACCTGAGTACAACATTTTAAGTGTCTTCCTGTCCAAACCTTGCACAAAATTAACTGATAATTTAGTACTCTTCTCGTTGTGATGATGGAAGTTTCCAGAAAAATGGATAATTTGTAAAAATTAATTATATTACTATTATACAGTATCGAGAAAATAAAGCCCATTATAACCAGCCGTAACCAGGTTTAAACGTTTTAATTGTCATTTCCGCTAATAACTCTTCTTTCGATCGCTAAAAAAAACGTTCTTTCGTTATGACCTTGTCAAGAGATAATACCATGGGTCAAATGAATTTTGTTTACCAATGTTTTTTTTTTGCCCATGCGTGCAAATGCACAACTTCAGTATTCGGACTGAGAGACGTTCAGCAGTAACAAACAGTGTCAACCGCAATTACGCACAGACAGCAGGTGAGCAGAATTGTCCTACGTTGCGATACAGACAATTAAACAACAGACTTTACAAAAACTCCAAAAAAGATGATTACAGTCCCACATGGTAGCCCAGAAGCAAGCTAATTGTACGTTGATGTGAGTTCGTGACTGACTTTTCGATCAGAGAAGCCGTTTGCATGTTCTCTTACGGACGAAATTTGCCTAGGGCGAGCGATCTTAAGATCAAATGATATATTTTGGTTCTGTCTTTTTTTCTCTGTTATCTAGTTGGTGCTGAAGTGGCAAAAGAGCAATGACGTATCCCCATTGTTGGTCCAAATTGGCTTAAAAGGCATACCCATCTCGCGCCATTTGACCTGCGTACCAGCTATACTGTGTCCGTTCATTAGGAAAGTTCTTACGCAGATCGATCGGAATTGTGCGGCCAGATCACTCAATTCCTGAATACATCATGTAAAATTCGTAAACTCATCGAGTCAGGGGAATTTTTATTTTTGAAATAATTGGTTGATCTTTATGTTTTCACCAAATGATAAGTGTACCTCAGTGTGCGCACAAAATTGCGTGATTAAACGTTTCTTGGTGACGTAACCAACTGCGTCAGGAATTGTTTTTGTCAAACTTTCTCTATGGTGATGTCAGAAACTTTTCGTAAGGAAAATGCTTGATTTGCGCTCAATAAATATATTTTTACACGTGTTAGTTTCTTAATACAAGAGAAATTAATTATTCTGTCAAGAACTCAACATGAGTGGACGCAAATCGTCTGTACTGTAAGTATCCCGGAGAGTCCCTTACATTTTCTTAGACTTTTAGTCTAAGAAAATGTATGGGGACTGTAAGGTGTCATAATCTTGTTGCTGCTGACATCGATGTGACAGATAATTGCTTTTGCACTGTTTTCTTTGCCGGCTTATACTTGTCATCAAGTTTCAATAAGACGGCTATCATTTTTCACAAGAATAATGAAGTTTTCGTAAATTGTGAGATCGGATGAGATTAAAATGGGATTAAATCACCTGCAGAGCTTGATATGTACTTACAGTGCAGACGATTTGCATCCCCTCATGTGTTATATCTAGACTTTCACTCAACAAAACGAGCATTGTGATTGGTTGGTTCTTCGTCATGCAGTTGTTGCCCGCGCGCCGAATACAACAGCATATTTTTGCCATATGATTGTTTGAGGGAAAGTCTAAATATATAACAAAGCACTTAATGTATGGTATCTCTGGAAACTAGTTAGTTTTGTTTCCCTCGAGTCCTGATGTTTCTCCAGACGAGGTCGAGGGAAACATCAGGACTCTTGGGAAAACAAAACTAACTGTTTCCCTTGGGACCGTACATTAGTGCATAATGTTTATTGGAGAAATATAGGTGCGACCTTTTCATTTTCACGGAGGCGTTCACAGCGCTCGCAGTGTTGCTCCATACGTACATAAGACACTAAAACATCTCGCTAAGTTACTTTAATTGGTCGTGAAGCCATGACTACGTCCATTCCCAGAATTTTATCATTGTGTTCCATGTTGAAAAGCATTCTTTATTGATCGAGATAAACATATTAAAGCTCTAACTGAAAAGGAAATGCGCAAAAGAATGGTTGATCTTCACTGAATAATTGTAAAATATCACTGAACTGAACTTAGAGAAAAGTTTCTTTTTACAGTGTGACCCAAGTCCCCCTCCTTTTCTTGCCCCGGCCTTAAACTGCTTCAGGTTATGTTGCTACCTTGGCTCCGCGTGTACGAAATAAACGACCAGGACATGCTATTTAATCATACTTCCAATGCGCACATGACAGACTTGAAAAAAGCATAAATTCTAACAAACTCTTCACAAGTGGAGCATTGGTATCTTCGATGGACCGTGATAACAATGCAGCGGTAAAACCAATATACTGGAAATCATTATTAACAAGCCGATTTACATTTAATACATTTTTCTTCTACAGGATCGAGGCATTACGCAACTGCAGTAACTGCATCAACTTCCTCCACGAAGAAAAGCTCTGCTTGCCAAAGTAGCCACCGGACGAGTCCAAAACAATAGCATAATTTTTAAGCCAAAGGCTTTTTTCGATGACGAATCGAGCTAAGAATTATTGTAAACACTAACTAGCCCTCAGGCGTCATGTAAGCTTTGTTTTTATTTCTACAGTGGTTTAATTAACGGCTGTGAATTTAAAGCACCATAGAGAAGTGTTATGATCGTTAAAAATAAAAATAGGTCGTGTTGGATAATTTATGCTCTCTTTAAAGTCCTTCTGGTAAATTACAATGAAACGATAAAAAAGACGTCAAATGACGACTTGATCTTCATATGCTTACATGCGACAGTTAACATCATTACAGAAATAGAGGTCTGACAGGAAAAAAAAAAAAGGAACGCACGACTCGAAAGCTAGAGCTAGGAAGAGAATCCTTGTACCTAGAAACTAGATGGGCTCTATTACCAACTAAGCTAAGAAACTATAGTAATTGAGAGCGAGACAAAAGTTAATGAGCTCTTTGTTTCCCGTAAAATTTTCCCCGCTCTCAACATGACTTGAATTACAGCAAGAGAAAATAATGTGACATTATTTTATCTTGATTAGAGTTAAAATTGGAAAATCAACTCGGCGTCACTTGTTATCTCATTCCTGAGTCAAAATATGATTTTTCTATTATCAATCATTTGTGATACTTTCACTGGCGGCAATTTCTTAGTTTTAGCCTGAAAATTAGAACACATTTTATTCAATTTGATCAAAATTCGCTCGAAATGTTTAACAAACCTTACTTCCAATGTCTCTTAACAGCATGAATAATAAAAATAACGTGTAAATAGTAAAATGCCGATTGTAATAAATATTCTCAAGAATTCCAAAGACCAATTCAGGTGTTTTTTGTTTTGTTTTCAATTGTCTTTTTTGTTTTTTACTTCTCAGTTTGATTACATTACGTGGGAGGAATTTTTCATTACAGCAATTCAAAAGTTTTCGGTAATATGAACTTGTTTTTTTTGCTTTGTTTTTTCTTTTTTTTGTTACCAATAAAAATAATTTAAAAGAGCTTGAAGCAATAAATCCCTCTTAAACTGAAGAGGTTAACCGTAAATCTAAGATAAAAGCAATTTGTATGCAAACCACTTAAAGTACTTTGTTCAACGCTGAGTCTCCTTTATTTTCATCTGTTAATAAAACAATTATGTTTCCAAGTGTTATCTCAAAAATCGAGTGGTCTCCATAGGTTACCTCGCCAGGTGCCAAAATAAGATTGTTGTCATATAATTTTCTTGCAGAATAAAATACTTAGGTGTTTAAAACAACATTCGGAGGCTAACTTTTTCTTTATTCAGCCATGTTCAGCCCAGGTCACTCGAGGTCTTCTTCTTGTTCTTTAACTGTGGGTGATGGTCCGGATTTTTTAGAGATTACCATCAATGAACCTTGTGTGGATGACGACACCGATTTTATGTTTCCTTCGGGGAAGGAAGAGAAATTTGGCGGGGACAAGGTCGATGCGAATTCAAACATCGGCGCCGCAGATAATGAATCTCAAAACCTGGAAGTAAAAGAACGTCCGCGGTTAAATAAAGCACAAAGTGAAGAAGATGTAGGCGATAACGAAGAGAAACGTTATGAAGAAACAAGGATACATTCAACCGGAGGTAATGAACGCACTAAGCCAAGTTTGGTGACAAGCAAACAACACATCCCTGGCAAAGGAGAGGTGCAAGCTAAGAACTTGGACAAAAGAAAGTCAGTTAAGGGGATCACACCACCAAAGAAAGGAGACAAACTTCCCGAAGTGGGAAGCCATGTAAAAAAACTGAAAGCTGTAACTAAGACTGCAGCAATTTGGAAATCTCGTACTCTGGCAGACGGTTTCAGCGTCGGAATTGATCTTTCGCAAAGTGGAAATGAACGGCCTTCTGCATGCAAGGGAACTCGGCCTTTGTTACGAAATCTCTCGAAAACTAACGACGATTTCTCGAAGAATCATAAGAAAATAGGGCTGCATGACGTTGCGACGAATTGTTATGCCCAAAAGAAAGAATATAGATTAAATTCTCTCGATAACAGGAGGAAATTTGGCCTAGCTAAGCGGAGCGGAGCTAGGTGGCTCAAAAACACCATACTTCACGACAAAACAGAATTACCGCCGATTGATTTCTCGTCAAAGGGCCATTATTCAACGCAATGGAACCCAAAACAGAGCATTTCTCCGTATTCCGAAATCAATATTTTAAAAGAGCACGATACGTTTGAAACGCACAGGAGAAAAGAGCCTGAATTAAAAAGAGTCCTTTTGGAATCTGTTATGCAAACCTTAGAAAAGACTCAGCTGGGTGGAAAGAGCAGGGGTGACTTGGTAAAACATTCTATCTCTTCGCTGCAACAAAACAACGGTCGGGAACGATTTAAGAAGAAAGCGATACCTGTCGTAAAAACTGCATTAGCTTTCAAACATCCTAGCAACAAGTTTATCTGAAAAAGTCGGCGACCGCAATGATACAGCTGTTCTTATATACAAGACAAAACACAACATTTGCCCGAAATATATTGCAGACCTTTTCCAAATGACAATGAAGAAATTGTAAAATGGTTTCCGTGTTTACATAGCCTGATGTAAACACGCGGGAGGTTGGGAGAACACGAGATAAGCGTAGGAAACCACGACGCGAAGCGGAGTGGTTTCCAGCTTATATCGAGTGTTCTCCCAACCTCCCAAGTATTTATATCAGGCTATGTAAACACGGAAACCATTTTACATTTCTTTCATAAAATAACTAATGAAAGAGTAACGAAAACCGTGTTTACATACGCTCATGTAAAATGGTTTTATGGCCAATCAGAGCGCGCGTACTATTTGAATTATTTTATAAACACCAAATATTCACTGAGAAACAAGGAGATCGCCGTGCCCAGATTTAATACAACTACACATGGAAAGCATTCCATCACATACATTAGCCCAAATTTGTGGAGTCTAATACCTAAAAATATAGGAGACCTTCCCGCATTATCTGTATTTAGGCAGCGTATTAGAAAGCTTGATTTAAATTCCTTACTGGCCGACCCTCATTGTTCTGAATGTATTTTATGTCGTACATAATAGACACTTCAGTATTTTATTAAGTCTTTGCATATGTAAATAATATTATCTACTACGTACTTTTTTTATCAATTGTAAATAGTGTTATCAATTTTAATTATAATAAGTATAATAACTGTTTAATTTTTAATTTTAATTTATTCTTAGTGTCACCATTTAGTGGTTCTTTACTGCTATTTCAGTTTGTCACTTAAATAAAGGTATTTATTCATTCATTCATTTACCGCCTTCATCGCAGACCTGTTACAGTAATTGAAGGATTTTGTTTGACTAATAATTCATATGATTCATTCGCCAGATGCTGGTTATGAGGAAGCAGTTATATTAGTAGCGGTTGGTACTTTTTGGTTCAGTTCATCAGGGATTACTTGAACAATTTAAACAAATACTGAGACGTTTATTGGTCTGTGTTATCCATATATACAGCTGCACGAGAGCAGTAAACGGCTACTACGTAATCCATAGGCAAGTATTACAAATCTATGTGATATGTCTGTGATCCATTACTGAACAGACGCACGGCAACTTGGAATCTATTTGTTTTATATAATAAAGAATTAAAATAGACGGAAAAAAGTTTTAATGATGACGTCATCTATACGTCTGTCCTTCAATAGATCATAAGTGAGAACCAATCAGAATGCGTGCACAACTTAGCTTATTATATAATTATAATGACACACTTTTTTGCTTAGGTGAGATTTTAAAGGCTAAAGGTTCCTGGAATGGGTACACTTTCGAAAATATCACTCAGTGGAGTCGTGTTTCGAATTTCCATCACTTCACTGCTCGTTCAACCTACAAAACAATAAGTGCAGAAACATTATCGCAAAGGCAGTTGGGTAAAACTCCACTTTGCACTGAGGGAGGAGATGGAGGTGAAGACGTAGACCATCGATCGCCAGGCTTTTTTTAGGAACTCAAAGGTTGCTCCAGGCAAAAAAGTTTTAAGCTAACATATGATTTCCCCGACTAAAGTTGCCTGCTTGATATTGTAACGATTTCGTAGTGAGAAATTCTATCTTGGTCACTCATAGGAGCTCGAGTTAAAGAGTTAAGACAAAAAAAAATTTGATAATCACAAAAAGGCCATGTTAACAGGGCACAGTTGTAGCCAACAAATTTTTACTCGGAGAGTGAAATATTGCTTAAACTGATGTAATTCCCACAAATACAAATTAAATAAGTGCACAAGTCCTCTAAAACTGCAAAATAGTGTTCTAAAGTCGCCAAAGATTTGCCTGGTGCAATCGAGATATTGAGTCATAAATATCTATATTCAACATTATAGGTAAAGACAAGCATAGTTACTTTTATTTTCAAACTGGAGTAGTCTGCACTTCCGGTGAAGTTCGCTCGCTGTGTGAGCTGAAAGAATCATGATCCAATCTTCTTTTCTCGCTTGGAAGATAGGCTGGCTTCTGGCGCGGAAAACTACAAAATATTTTCTGTGCCGCTTTTCTAAACTGCGGCATTTTTAAGGCAAATAAGAAAGGGTTAACCAGAGAGTTTCCGTAATGAAGTATCTTGGTGGAAAACACAGCCTCTATCTCTATGCTCACTGGGTGAAACTCATTGACTATGTTCAGGACTATGAACGGCAACCATGTTGAAAGTGATGTCAGAGTTAAGATTGTTACAGTTACATTTAATCGTCTTTCACGGCTTTGATTCAAGCGCTTGGAACTGAAGAACAGGACTTTGACCCAGATAACAATGTACGAGGAGCCGATGGTAACCAGCAGCATACAAACAATTGGCATCCAGGTGTATAGAGAGTTAAATTTTTCTCCGAGATGAATTCTAATTCCTGGAAGCACAGCGGAAATAGCCCATAATAAGAACGCGATGACTGTGTATGCGAAACGTTTTGTCTTTCTATACTTGGTGGGGTATAACGTTGAGTAAAGTCTTTCCACAGCGATGGCGGAGAGGAAAGCGATTGAAGAAATCCCGGAGAACATGTCCAGGAATATGCTCATAGAGTACAAAGTGTGTTTGTACTTGGAAAACGGCCATAAGTTGTAAAATCCTCCTAAGATGTAAACAAACAGAGGCGCCGCAAGACCTCCCACGAAAAAATCAGCAACGGCTAAGTTCATTAGGAAGTAATGGCGATGTTGTCTGCGTAGCTCTATGGTCTTGGCAAAGACTGTGATAATGAACAAGTTTCCGATTGCCACAATGACAGATTCGACCGCAAACGCAGTACACCATGCCGTGACGTCAGAAGTAGTCATGAAACTCGCTGTTCCCACGGCAATGTGTTGAGAGGAATTGTTCATGATTAGGAGATGATTTCTAATCTGAAATTGAATGTAGAAAGTTATCTCATGAGGTGGTTCACATTTAAGGCAATGCTCTTTTCTAATAATGAAAAAATTCTAGAGCAGGCAGAAAGATGAATTAGATTTGGTTAAAATTTGCGTTGAAATATTTCAGTCATAAGATTAAATTAGACACCGCTCGAGCTTTTATAAAAGGTGAAATCACCAATACAGTTATTAAAAGCAATTCATTAAATTGTACTTTCACCGAACCATTATCTGAAAGTGAAAGGGAATTTTTCAAAACGAAATTTTAAAGTTCCCCTGACATTTTGTCTTTTTATAATTCCTGATAAATACTCTTGGGTCAAACCAAAAACCAAATGTTTATTGCATCATGTAGGTACAAAGAGGTTTGCTTTTGGCGTTAGGATCCCAATTACCTGTTACTGACAAGAATAAACTAACCAAAGGCTCTGTCTTTTTTCCAGAAACGCAGCAATTAACTTCCAAATTTTTCGTGACTGATTCCTAATTTACTTCACACAAGCACAGATTTCTTAATTGAAAGAGTCCTAAATGGGGTCTCCTTCCGATTAAATGTTTACGTTTCGAGTCGTTTTAAAAAATGACACGATATGCACTCAAGCTGAGAGGAAATTCTGTGGAGAAAAAAGACATCAAAGGAAAAAACTGAATCAGCGAAAGGAAATCTGGCCAAAGGTGAATAAGGAGCATTTAAATTCTTGAAATGAATATCAAATTTTGTTTACCTTTTTTTACGACGGTAACCGCAGGAAAGTCTTCTGGTAGAATGTATCGGCAATAGTTTTTTGGGTGAGCTCGGTGTCGTGTTTCAACCTGCAAAAATTGAAAGACGATTTTTACATCGACTTTTTCTTACCAAACCTATTTAAACTTTCAGTGTGGAGCCATGGGAGAAACTTAGCATTTATCATGGTGATAAAACCATTCTAATATTACGAGTTTCGTTGAGAAAATGACTGGTAAATATTGCAGATACACAAATCTTTTGTATTACCTACCAGACCTTACTCACTTGATACTTGTGGTGACAGTGCCAGCGATTAAGCCAATGATTTCTCTCAAGCAAAACACAAACTATTCAGGACTGAGATTAGAGAGATTTTTTTAATTTCCAGTCGTTGCGTCTGTGGCTTTGTTTTTCTTGTACATTTCCCTCTCACTTCGCACACAATGAAAAAAGAAATACGATTTTTCAAATTCAAATCCGCCTTCGGAAATCACTCCACCGTCTCAGTTTTGACAGACCGCAAACAATGTCTTAAAATACCAGGTGATTGCTACATCCGCTTGCTGATTTCTCTTTGTACTCAAATCTCTTTCAAAATTCCGCCAGCATTCTATTTTAAGGAAGCTGTATGTAACTGATTGTGCATGTCTAACTTGCAAGGCCGGTTGGACCACAATGTCAGAGCTCAGTGGATTTACAAATACACAATAAGACCTTAATTCTACATCAGTGTAAAAGTGGTAATGTCGTTTTATTAACGTGATGTGTGCAAGATTTGTTTTGCTAGCTGTCGTGGGAGTGGAAAAGAGTAGATTTACTGCAAAGATATTTATTGACTATTTATTTGGTCTACAGTTTTGTGGATGGAACCGAAACTCAGCAGGTATCGCCGATCAGACTGAATGTTTTGTTCGAGGTATTTCATGCATACAAACATGTTTGGAATACTTGCAGTAAATATGTTTTAAGCGACCTATTTCTAATGAATGATCGACCGGAGGCCGTTTTTTTGTATTCCGGATATATCAGACTGAATACTCCGAACTGGAAAAAAGGCGTCTCGTATGTCTTTCATCAGACCAGAAATTCCGGTTTAAATAAAAGCGATTTTTCAATGAGGAGATTGCAACTGAAACACAAACCAAATATGATAAAAAAAAAAGGTGAAATTTTATACAGTGTATTTTACAGATACTCCATTGGCGTTTATTTATCATCTTTGAATTTTTTCTTTCATTTGAAGTTTCCGGTATTTCACGCTGCAGGTCTTCAAGTTTCTCCTTATTCGCTGAGATATTCTTTAAGTGGTGCCTAAACCTCTCACGAGGTTCATAAATTTACGAGTTTGACCCAAGAATGCTTATTGAAAACAGGAATTAAATTCAAAAGGTAAAGACCTCATTGTCTTCAGCAATTTATGAATTCTTAGAAAAGAGGGAGCATAGTTTGACTGACCTTGACTTCCGTATAATAATATTCACTGCTACCAATGACATTTCTTTCCCATACTTCTCTCGCTAAGAAGATCGGACTATTCGAGCTCTGCATGCAATAAATATTGTTAAAAATAGAAGGGTAACCACAATTAGAAAAAGGTCATCTTGATTAGAGCGTTTCCGTGGTTAAAAATATTTTTAAAAAAACGCAGGTATGCAGATCAAAGTCTTAATAAAACTGAGCTGGGAAAGCGACATGGAATTTTGTAAGAATTTACTTGACTGTAAGGCAAGGAACAAGGAACTGTTTTAAAATTTAAGAAGTTTGTTTCTTTTTCGCGACGGATTAGATATTCAAGAAGAAACTGATTTTAGCGTGAATTCAGTTAGTTGACGAATAATGGTTATTTAGAAATGGTCTAAATTCACTTACTAGTCTGTGGCTTCTGCATTGTTTTTATTCATTCTGAAATCACTATTCATGAAATTATTTCATAGTACGATTCAAGGGAATATGAGGCTCACCTCACGAAAATCCCATCATGAATACCGGTTGTACCAGTTTAAAACGAGATCGGACAAATTCGTCTTTAGACTTACCTTACTGGTGAGATTTTCGTTCTGCAGCATATACTAGTGATTTTTTGCGGTAACAACGACTCTGGATATAGGAGAATGTTTTTGTCTTAAAATATGAACGAAAAATTCATGATAATGAAAAGTTAAATAATGATAGCGAAATAACAAAACAGAATGAGTCTATAGGCAGCCAATCAACAACGTAAGACATATACTTCCTAAGACCTCACTGTTAATCATTGAACTTCCTTTTTCAGATTTTAAATATTTTCAGTTCCTTTTTTCATAGAATTCATTGGTTATTTCCATGGTCTAATAATTTTACAATCACCGTGTGGACTTAGCATCTGAATGTTGCATTCCATGTTTGTAGCGCAATCGCTCCGACATGCAATTGGTAAGGTGATCCCTTCAAATCTTTGTATCGATCAAAAGAAAATGTAATACAAACGAGTGCAATAAATTTGGCGATCTGGATATGAAGAAAACTCGACAAAATACAGATTAGTTTTATTTTGCGGTAGCAATGACTCTGAATGCAGCAGAATGTTTTTGTCTTAAAAATATGATCGAAGAATTCATGATAACGAAAACTTAAGGAATGACAGCGAAATAACAACACTAAATGAATCTATAGGCAGCCAATCAACAACGTAAGACATACACTTCCTAAGACCTCGCTGTTTATCATTGAATTTCCTTTTTTCAGATTTTTAATATTTTCAGTTCCTTTTTTCATAGAAATCATTAGTTGTTTCCATGGTCTTATAATTTTTACAATCACTGTGCGGATTTAGCATCTGCATGTTGTAGTCCATGTTGGTAGCGCAGTCGCTCCGACATGATTGGTTATGTGATCTCTTCAAATCTTCTTGTCGATCAAAAGTAAATGTAATATAAACGAGTGCGATAAATTTGGCGCTCTGAATATGAAGTAAACTCGACAAAATAAAGATTTGTTTTATTCGTATCGCATCAGTTCGTTAATTTTATCTAACACTAAGCGTATGCGCGTTTCAGAAATTTCAGGTCTCCATAGCAACGCTTTAGTTTAAATGAACAATTTCACAAAACTTTCGCCGTTCCGTACTGTATGTATTTCTCAAGTTGTAGGATCTGATTTATTCTTAAGAATCACGTGCACGTTCGAGTGACAATCGACGATCTTTTCATACACCTTGAGGCAAATCAGATTCAACTCAGTGAAAGAGACAAAACCATTTTCAATTTATGTGCGGTGTTTATGGTTTGATGTTATCAATTTCTAGGAGCAGGTGGTCATCAGCGTGAAAAGTTTAAGCACGTCTAAATATCTGTCTTGGGACGATGTGCCCGTTTTCCACAGCGCCCAGGGAAAAATATAACATTGGAAATTTTTGGCGTCAGCGTTTCTGACAACGGTTGATATTTTGTTTGAATCGCTACTGGAACATGTAACTTGACTTGAATCTCAATATTAAATCAAAAATTTATTAATTGAAGAAATATATTTATATAGAGAAGTGAGTTTACCCTTCAATGAACTCTTTTCTTTATGAACTGTCTAAAAGTGTACCACTTCATGAGAAAACTGAACAAAAGTATGACATAAAGGAAAATAAAAGTTTGCAATGAAAACGTACTTAAAATGAAATAGCAAATAGATTTTTTAAAGACCGAATGCCTCGAATAACAATGACACGAATTGGAATTTTAAGTAGAAAATAAGTAGTCCGTATGTTTTCCATTGATGTTTTTTTTTTTTGAAAGGAAAAAATATCTGTTTAGTTAAGGTAAAAATACCAAGAAGAGCTCTAAGTAGGAAGAAATAGGATAAATTCGGGCGACAAAATAATTTCAGTAAGTGCATCGCTATCTTTACAGTGGACGCCGAGCAAGTTTTCTATTTTTTATCACAAATTTTAGTCTGGTACTCAAGAAAAGATTCTGAGTGATAATTTTGAATTAAAGTAGTCACTGCAGACACAATAATGTTGTTACCGCTCTTACCTTGACGTTACCCTGGCTTTCTTTCAAATAAAATGATGAAAACTCTTCTGTCGTTTATTTGACATTTGCATAAACCAAGCTTGCATTAATTGTGGTCTAAACGCGATAGGAAGAGGCGGTGAGTTTGTTTGTCAATCACAGTTAAATGACAACTAAGAATGAAATTCATTTGACTTTTCTTTGCTTCCAAAGGAGAGCTTGCAAAAAAATATTGGAAATGACTACCTTGCACGCAGAGTTGAAAGAAAAACAACTTAAAAGCTAAGGATGTTTGCGTGTGGTTTTTCAAGGTGAACAATAACGCTGGTATTTTATTCTGTGAACGGCTGACCGCGGATTCCTTATGATTCACACCACTCACTGACAACAGATGCATTCACAAAAATTTAATTATTATCTTTGTGTTTAATGCAGAACGTGACCAGAATTTGCCAAAGCAATTTAAATTATGAGCTAGGCGAATTTTTCAATACTGAGCAGCTCAACAAAATTATAGTTCAACCAATTTCGTTTCGTCTCTTTCTTTATAAAAGTAACAGTTTAGAGTTAAGTAAGAAAAAAATTTAAACGAAGACTTGTTTTCGGAAAAATAAATGGCGGAACACAGATATAATGCTTCCGTTGATTTTTCAGTTTTGGGTTGTTTGGAAACCGGAGGTGCAAGAGAGGGCAAGATAATTATTGTACTGGTAGTATTTAAGGAGCTTATTGGTTGATGAAGATTGCATTCATATTCAAAGTAAACATGTAATCTAGAGTTGTATATATCAGTGTTACTTTCTGAGGAATTAAAATTAAGTTCACAAAGGATACCCAATTGCGTTCATAAGGAAAATATGTAAACCAGACAAATCTTAGGATTTTTGCGATGGCTGTGAAAGCCAAAATTACAACGTTCGCTAAAATGTGGTATATACCTGTAATCACCACAAAGGTTTAATGTCTGCGATCCCAGTGACTACAGCTGTTTGAGAGGATCATAATTAAAGAACCAGGTTACAATTTTCAACTAAGAGGTATTTCAAACCCTCGAGCAGTTAGTTATCTGAATCAGATAACTAACTGCTAAATTCACCTTTTCAGAATTTCTCACAGTTCTAAAGATAGATATTCCCTCACATGTTTTATCATTTATTTACCTAACTGTTTTGTTTATATGTTTGTTTGTTTTTTTTTTATCATAGAATAATTCAATTTTAACTTTCTGTGCTCTCTGTGCCCTCACCTAATGACAACATTGGTCTTGTGGCATATACATCAGTGAGGGTGTCATTGAGTGATGAATTCCGCGCGTTTAAAAAATTCGGTCTCTATTAAAATAAGACAAAGTAAAACTGCCTGCGATCTTTCAATCCCCAAAGAAGTGTAAATGAGCGTGTCGATTTCAAAGCGGTGGTACCTTTGGTTTGCAAGAATCGATTCCAACCTTAGGCAGTGTTCACACTTGGTGCCCGGGCACTAGTACCCGGGCACCGGCACAAAATGGTGCTGTGTTCAGACACACGGTACCCAGTCTTAAGATATGTTCACATTCAATAAACAGAGCACACGCTCACTATTGAAATCTCGAGTGGGACAAGGAATTGTGGGTACGAAAACAAGTGGTTTGTGGGTAAAGTGCCAGGGCACCAACGAAAAATGTGTTCACACAAGGACTCAGCGCCCAGTTTAGTGCCCGAGTACAAGGTCGAGACCTTGTACTCGGGCACCGGCACCGTGCCCGAATTCTGGCGTGGGTACCAGGAAAAAAGGTGTGTTCACATTGGTGCCCGGCGTAGAATAGAACCCGGGCACGGTGCCCGGGCACCAAGTGTGAACACTGCCTTAGACATCTTGGAGTCAACAACGCAGGCACGCTCGATCAAATAGCGAGGGAAAGGTGAATTGTTTTAGATACTGAAAATGAGTAATTTGCTACTGTAAGCTACCTTGTTTGAGTTGATTGATCTGTAAATAATTGCATAGTTTGTTACGAGCAAACGAGCTCAAAAGCGAACCACTTTGTTCATTCACTTCCCAACTGATTGAATTTGCTTTTAGCCGGTTCAGCTTGCTGTTGTAAAGCATTTTGCTAAGCAGTGTTCGCACTCGAAAATAAAAAAAATTAAGGTATTTACAAAGCGATTCAAGGTACTCACAGAATTGCCAAGGTCCAAATTAGCGAGAATCAGTGAAACCTCTTGTAGCCTTCTTTAGATCTTCGCTGTGGTGCTATGATAGAATCAATTTCATCAACATTGTCTGTGACCCAAGTGACACAATTTATAATCGTGTACTCTATGTTTACATTTGCATTTTCTCTATTTATATGTATGTCAGCCACAAATATCCCCTACTATTAAGTACATCACTCTTGAACACTGGCGTAGTTTTTCCAAATTAGCCGAATATATATCGCTAGGACTAAAAAGGAGTTACGATCGCGATTTATCCTTAAATTGGACGACTCAAAGGCCTATTGTCACAACTACTTGTGCCGACGGCGAGGTGCAAGAAACTCTTTAATGGATTACTTACGGTCCTTGTAAGAATAAAAAAGCCTTTTACCGTCTTGAATTGTAGCATTGTAAAATATGATAATTGTATTGTTATCTTTACTTTTTCAATCAATTGTGTCAAACAGCTCGTTAAATAGCTAAGGAAGACGTTGACATTGGACCTTGTTAGATAAATAGTTTTAGTTTTGAGATAACATAGCCTATATTCACTCAATATTTTTCTTTGGTTTTGATTGGACAGCATGGCCTAGTACTTTCAATCTCATTAGCAATTGAAATTTACTGCTTAATTTCCAAGGGGCTCTAATTCTGTTCGATTTGGCGTGTTTGACGATAAGCATGTTTTGTCATAAGTATATCTTTTTTTTCTGTACTTACGCAGTTAACACTCCGCCGTTAAGGCATTCCAAATTCCTATGCAGTCTAGAAATCGCTCACATAAATACGCACTAGGTTGTCCGATGTCGAACGATATGATTTATGTATAACACTCCAGCTTGTTTAAGTATTCAAAGCGAAGTCGTCTGAATTGCGTTAAAGACAGGAAAAACGTCAGTTACATTTCACTAATTAGTTTGACGTTCAAAGCGAAGTCGTCAGAATTGTGTCAAAGACAGAAAAAACGTCAGCTACCTTTCACAAATTAGTTTGACGTTTAGCTATTTTCTTTCATTTGTGATCAGAGTTCATTTTAATCGCAAACATTTGAAAAACTCAGTGACTTATTGCTTTGTTAACACCTCGGGAAAAAAAACATTGACGCGGTGGTGTAAATCTCGAGAAGTGTAAATAATATCGATCTTTATAATGTTCGCGGCCTTTCAGATTTCAGACTGTCTTTTGAATGCAATCCCTAAAGATTTTTGACTCGAGCAGGCAGAAAAAAGCGACTGTCTTTGGTGGGCGAACGAATCATACAAAAATTAAAATTTATCGACGAGTCACGGATAAATACGTGATCAGATGGGTGAGCATATAATCCAGAAATGGTCTACACAACAAACTATTTAAGAGAAAATCCCTTTTGTTTGAGGGAAAATTCGGATCTTACCTTAGAAGATCAGTATAAGAGAGCGTGCGTTTTTGCCTTTCGTATTTCTGAGTCGTGGTCTCATCGTGGATTCTAAGTTAAAATTGTACTAATTTATGTATGCATGAATGCACTCCTTCTTTTATTTAGTTAATTTACACACGTCCCGGGAATTATACGGTTCTTTTGTGGTATTATTATTTCAAATTTATGAAGTTAATGAAAAATACGAGCGTTTGAAAGAAATACAATAGTTTAATCCAATAATTTGGGCAATCATCAGATCCTCTGAACGTTAGTGCGCAGATATGGACCACCGGTCTCTTCATAAAATAATGCAAAACAATTAAGTTGTTTGCCACGAATTGACTGATTTCAAAAATGCCCTTAACTTTTTACTTGAGAATGGCGTTAGGTAAAGCACATCTCACTGGTAGCATTAACAGTGATAATATTGAAACCGTCATATCCAAAGACGGTGTCTTTTCAGGGACAGAATCGATGTTGACCACGGTAGATGAACAATCGTGACTATGTGCCTAACCAATGATGAAAACATGCGCCTGGGAAAGCCTCAGCCCTTAGCTTGATTTGAAAACTGACAAAGAAAAAAAAATCATTCGAACTTTGATCAGAAAGACTCATAACTGGTCTGAGAAAATAAAAATTGTTCAGATAATTTGTCAACAGATCTGAGGGAAATCTGTATTATAAAATGAAATCGAATTAAAAAGGCGTAGTTTCTGACGAGAACATTTTCATTCAAGGCTGGTTATAAATCACGAATCAACACGGTCTCCTTCTTTCAGAGAATATCTGATCGAAATATGAAAAATGTACCAGGTGGTGTTGTTAATATATAATATAATTATAATATAATTCATAAGACTTTTTCGGCATCATCAGCGTTTTTTTCGTCTTGTTTGTTATTTACGTTTATGTCATTCGCTTTTTCAATCAAGAGGAAATATTTGCATTTGTCAGGACAAAGGCTTTTTTTTTTAAATTTCAATCCTTTTGCCATTTTCTCGAGCTTTCTCCAAGGGGAAACTAACTGTTGGAACCAAAGTCGTTTGCGTAGAGCTTGTGTCCATTGTAACATGCCTAAGCCAATAGTATTCCCGACCCTAAGGTGCTTTTGATCTGTGCTACAGTTTATGAGTCCTAAAAAACGAAACAGACGTTGTTCTGTTTGCACAGAGACTTATTTTGTGCTCCTAGATCAGATCTTGGAACATGGGTTCCACATGAAAGCCCTCTCTAGTTTGAGCTTAGTTATTAAATAAATGATTTTCGCAATGCCGGTTTCATGCACGGTTGGGTCAAAAATAAGAAGAAAACAGTGACGTAGATTAGGAATAACAAAATGAAAATAAATCTGAAGCTACATCTGACTTAGAAAGAGTATGTTAAGGCCATAATCTGATTCCTGAGAGATATTTTAGCAGTGGAGCTCTCATCTGTTGAAGATAATGACGTTTTTGTATTTCCATTAGGACGTTTGTTTGTGGCCGCCCTCTCGTCGCAATCGACATCACTGTCACGAATCAAATAAAAACAAAATAAACAAAATTGAACACAATCATGAGCCATTAGTAAATCGTAAGTGAAACTCCAGAAAATTACTGTAGCACGAGAAAAACTATTTGCCGCTGTTCTAGTCATTCCCCATTTATGTCGCGTCACGTTTACTTCGTCCCTCATTTACTTAAAATCACGTTTACTTCGCCTCCCGTTTACTTCACGTCAAGTGTACTTTGCATTCCGTTTAAAGTCACATTTCGCTTCGGATCATGTTTACTTTGCGTCACGTTTACCGCGACCCCGTTTACGTTGCGTCACTTCCACTTCACTTAGTAACTCGTAAGTGAAACTCCAGAAAATTACTGTAGCACGAGAAAAACTATTTGCCGCTGTTCTAGTCATTCCCCATTTATGTCGCGTCACGTTTACTTCGTCCCTCATTTACTTAAAATCACGTTTACTTCGCCTCCCGTTTACTTCACGTCAAGTGTACTTTGCATTCCGTTTAAAGTCACATTTCGCTTCGGATCATGTTTACTTTGCGTCACGTTTACCGCGACCCCGTTTACGTTGCGTCACTTCGCATCTTTTTACCTCGCAACACGTTTATTTTCCATCACGTTCACTTTTCTTCCCGTTTGCTTGGCTTCACGTTTCTTTTTCCTCCCTTTTGCTTTGCGTCACGTTCACTTCGCGCCCCATTTGCTCGCCTTCACGTTCACGTTTTGCCCCGTTTATTTTCCGTCACGTTCATTTCGCTTCTCGTGAGCTCGCCTCACGTTCTCTTTTCCTCCGTTTACCTTTGTTACGTTCACCTCACGTGCCGTTTTCTTAGCTTCACGTTTACTGTTTCTCTCGTTTTCTTTCTTTTACGTTCACTTCGCTTCTCGTTTCTCCCTTCATGTTCACTTTTTTCCCCGTTTACTTTGAGACTCGTTCGTTTCGCCCCATTGAATGTTCGCCCTGTTCATTTTGCACCTCATTTACAAACTCAATGGCTGAAAGAGGCAACTACTTTACACACACGGACTGTCTCAGGCAAGCGCGTTATTAGCATTAATGCATTTTTCTGGGATTTTGCGAAACAAAGGTTTCAAAGATCTACTTTCAAGGACGCTGCGAATTATTGCTTGCCTTCATGCTATCGTCTTCGTATATTACAGTTTGATATTGCACAGGTTCACTTGTTAAAACACAACTGATGAAACAAAAAATGCAAGGCCAAATTTTATTGATTCATCATTGAAAGATACAGTTACATAGTTCTCGTATCATCAAACCATCTCAAGTACAGTTCGAAAATGGACTCCTCATTCGCGGCGCATACTTCGAACCGAGTCAGACAGAAATATAACACAGAGAATTTTGTCATCATACAGTAAAAACTTGCATATTAGAACCCCGCATTTCTGTAACAGGCTAAATAGCGGTCAGTCATTGAGAAATATGGTATGTTGTTTAATTGATCGACCTTCCACATGAAATTTTTTAAACCACAGTTTCTGGTATACGTGTTTTTACTGTCTGTGATATCCACCAGTGTTATGTCGGCTTTCTTTGCACAATCAAAATAGACTACTCTGTGCTTTCAGTTTTTTGCTCTTCTTCCGAAGCTTCGCCGTCATCTTTTGCTTTCATTCTGTTGAACAAAATCTCGTAGAAATCCAACGGCTTGAAGATGTCCAATTCTAAGGCCTGCCTCTGTTCCGCTGTCAGCTTCTTTGCGTTTTCAGTCAGGCGCGGATCCTTCAAGAAGATACTGTCACTTTCTCGGTCCATCGTGAAGTAACTGTTACATGACATGGTTTGGCATCTGCTTCTTGCTGCCTTTCGTTCGGAAAGTTCTTTCATTTTCTCCAGATGTTCCTGTCTTCGCAGATCCAGGACATTAGTTTCACTTGATCGACGCCTGCTCTCAAGCGAATGCTGAACCACGGCACTGTCACTGTCTCTTCTCTCCTCTGGTGTCATTTTTTCGGTTGAAATCTTCGGCTTCTTCTTAAAATGCTTACTGATTCTCTTCAGTACCTTCATGTTCCCTTCACTTCGATCTGTTGATGAAATCTGTGGCAATGGACTTCTGTCTGCAACCGACTGTTAGTGATGCAGCTCTTATATAGGCATGGAGGGATAGACGGAATCTTTTGAGCCGCAATTAGAACAGGAAGCGTCATTTGTGTTCCTTGCGAAATACTTATAACTTTCAGAAGTAATATTCTCTATTTCCAAGGTACGCCTAGCAACATGACACCCTCAAAGGAGTTTACACCCTTTATGAAATCAAAGGAATCCGCTGAGAAGCCCAGTCATATTTATTAGAGTACTAATTAGATAAAAATCTTAAGCGGCTAATGAGATTGAACAGATTAGATTTTTAATCAATTAGCAGTATTGTTTTTTAAACTTCTGCACCCTATAATTTCTAAGAAATTTTAAACATTGAATTAAACCTTAATTGAATAAAAATTCAATTAGGTCAAATCAGCGATTGAGAGGCATACCAATTGACGTGTGGTTATGACAGAGAACTGCTGCAAATTCACTGCTAAGCTCTTTCGTTGAGTGGGGTTCTTAGTGAGTGGAGCTGTTAGCGATGCAGCTCATATATAGGCAGGGAGAGATAGACGGAATCTTTTGAACTTCAACAGGAAGCGTCAATTTAATTTGTACCTTGCGAAATACCGCTAACTTAGGTAGTGATAATTTTCATGACCAAGCTACGCCTAGCAACATGACACTCTCAAAGAAGGTTACGCCATTTATGAAATCAAAGGAATCCGCGAGAAGCCCAGTCACCTTTATCATGGTACTAATTACAACAAACATCTTAAAATGCTAATGAGAAGTTTGGATAAATTAGCAGTAATGTTTCTGGTAGACTTCCCCATAAATTCTGCAGGATTGCAAACGTTGAATTAAACCTCAATTGAATAAAAATTCAGGTCAGATGATTTTAAAATCAGATTCAATCAGCTCAAATCAGCGGTTAACACGATTTAAGGGCATACCAATTAACTTTGAGTTATAGCAGAGAACTGCAGCGAATTCAATGCTCTATTGTTTAGTTGGGAAAGATGCTAATATAAAAATTGTCTCAAGTGCGGAACATGGAGGGAAAATGCACTGTAGAGAGATAAGATGAAAGTTAATCTTAAAAGCGGCCAATCGTTCGTTGATGTCGCGATCTTCAGGAGTCTCTCCTTCTCGTGTCAAAAAGTAGGTAATTCATTGCATAGAGTAATGTATTTTGATTATTTAAAGCAATTTTTAAATAAATTAAGTGAATATCGCCTTAGAAATACATGTTAGGGCGCAATTCTCTGTTTATAGGAGTTGCTATGTAAATGATAGGTTGTAGTGGCACCAGAAGTAGTTGAATCGATGCTGCTGGTGACACAGTTTCCATCGGCTGAGGTTCACGTGTTTTGGACAGTTGCAAAATAGAGTTATTTACAGTAACCTGTTTAGACTGATTGAGGGTTAACTCCCTCCTTGAGTCTTGTGGTGAACGTCGATGACATCAAGTTCACTTGTCAAACACGCCGGCAGGTATCCTCCACCGAATTCGTAAAAAGGCAAACCATGTAACACAACCTGATATCATTATCTGGCCGTCCTTTCATTCGCAACAGATAGTCGCGATACAAATTGTTTTCATATCAAACTTATCCCATAGAAAACTGAACATTTGCTTAAATTGGTCCCAAGCCTCCGTATTACTCACAGAAGTTCTGTAAGACATCACGTTTTTGTTGTCTTAAGAAAAAATTGCACAAACGCGTTCAGCGTTAAGCTGATTATTTTCCTCGTAGAGCTTAACTGAGAGAAGCAACCTCTTTTCCATTGCCTTTACTCAATAAAGTAGAACATGAAGTTGTATCAGTTTTTCATAACACTCCATCTATGTGAAATAGGTCCGCGAAAACAACTTACGTCGCAGGAGAACTAATTAACTGACAGCCTCCGTTACTAATTACAATGTTATTGCAATATTTGACAGTGCAAAGGGCGATAAAGGTTTGTTTTCGCGAAGCAAATTGGAAGAGAGGCGTTAATCAATAAAGGGATCCATAAGACGTTCTTACTTTGATGCGATTTTTTACTTTGGATATATTAAAATTTAATTGAATCGAGTAAACATGATTTATTTCAGGAGGAGATACTTTGAGTCCTTTTAATTGTTATCAGTTCTTTCCGTGACTGATTCATCAGTATTTCTTGTGTTCTTCCATTCGTTCAATTTCCTTCCGCGTCCGACTCTTCCTTCGTTCGTTCGCTTCTTCAAGACTTGAATCACGTTTGCTGGGTGCTTCAGAGCCTTGAAATAGAAAGGACGTTGGTTCCCCCTTGTGTTCGATTTAAGTTTCTTTGGCCAATCACAGTACTTTCCCTCTTCATTCCAAACGAGCCCTTGGGGACACTTTCTCTTGTGGGTCACTCCGCCGGAACACGATATGTATCCCGAGGGATTATCCGGATCTCTGTAGTCCCCATCTTCTTTTCCTTTGCAAAAATCTTAAAAATAATAAAATGTGGGAAAATAATAGATTTGTTTCAGAATGAATCGCAAGACTTTCTAAAAATCTCTTGACAATATGCGTTTCACAATATTTTTTGTAAAAAGGGAGTTTATGATCAACTACAAGTTGTTTAACCAATAATGAACCACGATCGGGAATTTTTAGAGCTGAAGTTTCGAGCCTTGCAATGTAGTATGTGCACTCTTTCCTCCGACATAAAGCTGAGGTTTTCAGCCTTGTAGAGACGTTAGCTTTCAAAATGCACTCTGTCTCCTTATATTCCCTTACCTAAATTTCGTTGATTATATGGCTGAAAATCAACAGCATAACAGCTTCTACCGAGACTAAAATCTTTTGATTCAAGTCTACGAGCGATCTATCTCAAATGTTGCAAGCTGGTCGGTTGCCTCTCTCGATATCGACTCCGTGATAGATGGTTCAATAACAAATTGCTCAGACAACCTTTTAAACACTAATTGCACACTGCATTGTAAATTTTGTCACAGATAAAACCAAGTCGTTCTCAGCATCTCTCGATTGCATTCCATCCCTTTGGAATTATGTGTTCTAAATTTCTCACAACATTTTTTCTGATCTGCTTTTCATAGCACATACAAACAACTGGCACAAAAAAAAATCCCACATACCAAGACCATCACCTCCCCCTGGGGATGGTGGAGACGTAGGAACAACGGGTAAGGTAGAAGGCGTAGAACCTCCGGCTGTCGGAGGTGGAGACCCACCAGGAGTTGTCGGAGGTAAAGTTCCCCCAGGGGTAATCGATCCACCCGATGTTGGGGTGTACCCAGGTGTAGCTGTGGTTGGGACTCCTGTCGGTTTCCCCGAGTTGCCGCTCTCGCTGATAATGTCCGCAATGTGGTCGCTATAGACTTTTCCTTGAATGACATTTTGCTGATCCCAAGAAGCATCCCATAGCATGAACCCGCCAAAGTTTGGCCTATCCTTTAGTTTCTGTGTAGAAAAAAAATTTTTAAAATGAATGGGAAAAAGGATTTTCCTTTGTAGAATTTGATGACAAGAAATCGGACAATGAACAAGTGAGGCCCTTAGTAAGACTGGATTGGAGTTTGACATTTTTGTTTCTGTGGATCAAGGAAAAAACTTTGTGTGCGAAGTAAAATTTTGAAGCGAGGTTTCAAAGAATACGTCAGGATCCTTTCTTCCCTGCGTGATTTTTGTTTGGTTAAAGCTCAGAACAAATCACCTCATAGATCGCGGCCACCTCCTGAGGGGTCCGGTAATACTTGGGATCTCCTGAACCCCCTGGGTGAGACGGCATCCCCACGAATATCTTGGGCCCGAAAACCTCCGCAGTTCTCTTCAGTATCATTCCTCGGGTAGCTTCGAATGCAAACTGAAGCCACTTGTCCATAGTTGGATAGAATTGTGCTTGGTCGCCAGTGTGGCAGAAGTTGTTATAGAACTGCACGTGGACGTGATCAAACTGGGCTCCCTGGTCAGTCAGGGCAGTACCCTCGGAGGGGCCGAGAGATGCATCAGGATATACACACTGAGGAGCACCAGTAATCAGATACTTTTTCGAGCCGTCCTCCAGATCTCGAAGACTTTTTACCAGCTGAGCATAGCCTTCTGACTTGGCGTCCTCGATGTCCAGGTCGATACCGTCGAGAATTGCACTTTGGAAGAAACATTACTAAAATTAGGGACAACCATTTATTTTCATCGTCTGGAGTTGGGGAGGGGGGGGGGGAAGGGAAGCGGAGAGTTCTTTTTAGAGGAACAGGGGACGGAAGGGGAAACAGTCGTCGCAGCAGAGTTTAAAGAGGAGGACTAAAAAAAATCGACTGCCAATTAACAGCCAATAAGAGGTGGGGAGGGAGGGAGGGGCAAAGAGAGGCATAAGAATATTACAGAGCCGGGGGGCCCTGGTGAGTTTTTCAGTTACACAACCAGAATCCTCCCACCAAACTTCCCCCCCTCCCCCCCCTCCCCCCCCCCATCCTTTATGGCTAACAATAGATCATGATTCCCTGTTCGAAGTAATGTTATTTCACCTTCCAAATGGCCTGATGTCGGATCTTTCCTTTCCTCCAAGGAACAGATCCCAGAGATTTTTAGCCAGCACTTTTGCTTTCTCATCTGTCAGGTCATTTTTGCCTGTTGCTCCTCCAAGCGATATTAAAACTTTCTTCCCCATCTGCTGACAAGCTTTGATGCCCTCTTCGATGTTGGGACACCTATAAAGGTTTGGGAGTTGCGGTGATGCAGGTTCCCAACAGTGACCAGAAAAATTCACCTCCGGCATCTCATCTGTGTTGAAAAGTTTTAAATCTAAATCAGTAGCTTATTATGTACGCGTATGTCACGCAAGTTACCACAGATTGTCCTCGTGACGCTAACACAAGGTGACCGCACGAGTATATTAGTTTTTCCCTTTTTGTCGTTCATGATTTTTCACGTACCTTTGTTATTTTTTCCAAAGAAAGTCACCACAAATCCAATCACAATAATGTCGTACTTCCGTTTGGCGCAGACATCTTTCAGTTCTTTCTCATGATTATTTGGAAAGTCGTTTCCTGAGCTGTTTTGTCCCCAGTACGCCACAAGAAGATGCTTACCAACTGTCGAAAATGAAATGACATTAATTTATTGCATTTTGATCTGCAAATGGAGAGAGCACTTCATTTGTTTATTTGTAGGAAGGTTCAATATATTGTATTACTCCTGGAAATCGAAAGAAAGGCTTTCTTAACAGTTCTTTGTTCTGATACTGAATATTTTACAAAAGAAAATTTTGAAGTCACTTTTTCAGAGTAGATTTCCCAGCAGAGAAAGAAGAAAAACTTGCGGATTATTTGAGTAGTTCCTTTCTGGCTGGTAACAGATCAGGCGGTAATTAAACTTTTCGTCGGGAACTCCTCCACAATTTAATAGTAAATCTGTTCGTTGCCAAGTATGTTTATCTGCTCAACCTTCCTCAACTTAATCCTAGTTTCATCTATCTGCCCCCGAGGTGTTTTTACTTGAGATAAAAGTAGACATACGTTTGTAAAATCTCAGCCGGCATACGAGACTGACTCACGTGACAGTCACACCATGATCCTGTTTCAACATAAAGCAACGTCCCAGTATTGTTACCCCCTTCCAGAAAATTTGTCACCTCGTTGCTTTTCAATCCCCAGCATTTCAGTTGACGTCTTATTTTACTGATACACATATGGCTGGAAAGGGCAGGGGGGAGGGAGTGGTAAATATTTTGCTCTGCTACAAGACATAATACAAGGACCTAACCAGCTTAAGAACCCCGAATCTATCAATCTGGACTTCACTAATTGTCAAAAATCAGTCAGTCTATTCTATCAGCGTCTAGTGTTACGTCAGTTGTCAAATCAAAAATATCTAAGCCTTCACTGATCTTCACTTGACATGTAGATGTACCCACCGTTGTTTTGAACAAACCAGTCCAACAGGACGAGCAATATGACCTGCGCATCTTTGATCTGCATCGAGACAGCTTTGAAACAAGAAAAGAGATCAACGCGTATAGCCTCGACAAGAATTTCGAGTCTATAATGTGTAGCAAGCGAATATAAACTCTTGTGTTTAGGCATTGACTGGTTGTGAAATCAGTAAAATTTTCATTTCATTTTTGTTAATTACGCTGAGTTGGGTTCGTTCGTAGTAATTTTTAACTTATGGGCTCTTTATCCTTTTAGAAGTGAAAGACCCTATCGTGTACAAGCCCCAAGTTTGCCTCAGGCATAAGACATTGTTCGCAGAGGCCAAGGACTCACGAGAATCTGACCCGAAGGGAACGAAACAATCAAGACTGATTTTCACTATGCTAATGATCCTAACATGTCAATTCGAGGATATAATGCTACCATAAATTGAATTACCAGTCATTTAAAAGAAAAAGATATTTCAGGCTAACTTACCTTACCTTCTTCAGCTTGGCAAAGCTGAGGTTCTTTTCTGTTCTTGGATATTTCTCGATGAAAACTGATTATTTTGGCGTACTCCTTTGTAATGCATCCTAATGAAACTAAAAGTGACTGACATGGGCAACATTAACTGAGGTAATGCTTTGAAAATTTAATGAAAACAGATATTTTCGAAAAGGATCAATTATACCTAGCTATAAAAATATTCTAAAGATGCAATTTTAGCGCATCAACTGAAAGATTCTAAAAGAAGGCAATTTCGTAAAAAAATAAAGGAATATAAAATGAGAGATAAAAGTACTAAATCATGATCATGATTCTCATTGTCTCGTCAGGCCACTAAACAACTGGTGTTGTATTTAAAGGGCGTGGTGTGGCTTTCAAAGCTGACTTTGCAAAATAGAGTTGGTGTTTTTATACTCGCTTCATCTTAAATAATCATTTGGTGGTATAATCATGTTTTTTTCTTGCTAAAGGAAAAGAAAAAGAGGACGATGTTGCATAAGGACGATTTTACGCGGTCTTCTTCCGTGGCAGGTGAGTTTGGACCTAATTTGGAAAAAAAAAAAGCGAGACTCGATTTGGATTTCAATATTTGAATGATGTTTACTCTTCTTGTCATGAGCCTGGGAGAAAGTGAAAAATTCTGCGTCCCCAAGAGGGTCAAACCTCACAGTTACGTAATTTCATGCGATGAGAGGGTTATTTTTGTGTGTACCCAATACTTCAGCACATTTATAGTTTTACATAGTTTCTTAGTAAACTGAACGTATGGGTTTTTAGGAAATGTTTGTGGAACGGTTTTGTTTTGGGTTTTTCGGACCTGGAGACATTAATTGTCGTAAGAATTGAAGGAAGACGGGAAGAGAAGTAATTTTGGACATTTCTACCCAAAATTCTAAGATTCGCCCCTAGTTAGCGAAAATTCTTCAGATCTAACGGAGTAAAAAAAGTTGATGATTTTTTTCTTCTTTAGATCTTTCATTATTCCCATGTCAGTAATCATTTAAAAAGCTGTTCAGAATTGTAAAAGCCTTACAATTCCAGTTGATTTATCTTTGAAAATTTCACTCAAACTCAATGGAATTTTC
Organism: Pocillopora damicornis; assembly: GCF_964200805.1. NCBI lineage: Eukaryota > Metazoa > Cnidaria > Anthozoa > Scleractinia > Pocilloporidae > Pocillopora > Pocillopora damicornis. The sequence continues at coordinate 21,446,535 of NC_142679.1, forward strand.
CGAAAAGGGAAACGATACTTGTGACCGACAAACAGGTTGCAAACGATCAGATCATTGACTTTATTCATGAAAAAACAAAATTATCTTAATTAGCAAACGATCACTTCAGTTGCATAACGCAGCTTTTCGTCTCTGTATCCCACATCTTCCCTGGTGGACAGTTTTTACGGATTGTCTGACCTCCTTCGCAGGTGATATAACCATACGGGTTATGTATGTCGGCGTAGTCACCATCAGGAACTCCCGTACACACATTTCCTAATATAGAAATAGCAAATAAAAGAAACGAAAAGATGTAATTATTAAAATGAATTCATGCAGTCCTTAGGTGGAGTTTTGCAAGTCTGCCAGTCTTCACTCGTCTTGCTTTCTGCATATTGCACCCTGTGATTAGGTCAAAGTTAACCATAATAGCGGGGGAGTGAAAAGACGAGGGAGGTCTGAGTCGAGTCGCGACCTGACCCAAACCCGTATCAACAAATCGTCCATTGTTCCGGCTCAACTTTTCCATTAAGCATCTAACAAAAGTCCTTCTGTTATTGGTAGTGCTGAGGGATTTTGGCCGAAGGGAGACGGAAAAGGTCGTAACTGATCAAGAAAATAATCGGAGTGACAATTTTGCTGCCTTGGAGGAGTGGGTAATGTAAATGTGAAAATGAGGGAGGGCCTCCCTCGCGTTTTCGCTCTGCTGCTACGTAATATCGCGCCGTTTACTATTTCTTTACCAACTGAACGTCTGGAATAAGCAAGGTCAAAATACATAACTCGTCACATGCTGTAAGCCACATTATATTACCATTTGTTGCAAAGGAAGAAGCTTTTGTAAAAAAAATTCAATTCTAACTCGATTCTAACAATATTAGAGATTACATTGATATAAAACTCCTGACCTATTTTCGCCCCCGCGTGATTTATATCTCCCGGTAGTGTTCGCGGTGGAAGGACCTTTGACTTTCCCTGTGTTTGGGCGTGGTCTTTCTGGGAAAAAGACTGTTCAGTAGTAGCTGTGTTAAGTGTCGCCGCTGTTGATATCAATAACATAAAAATGGACTTTAAGGAAAAAGGGAAAAGAAAGCGCTGTACAACTGCCTCTGTTTGAGAGATTTTAATGTGAGAGTCATATCGCCCTCCCACTAGGAAGGAGTAGAACATAGATGTAAATAAACAAGAAGCTACTTTCTGAGTGGCAGAGAGGCACGTTCAATGAGGGCGACCAACCATAATAATTCTGATTAGAAAAGGAAAATTTTCTTAATTGTAAAATTGATTTTAAACAGTCCCTGACCGTAAGTTCCACTGCGATGAGTTTGTTTAAAGTAAAAGGAAATCTATTGTTTATCTGGCTCCCTCAGTGCTGGATTTGTGTCTCACGAGCCTTGCACTTCATGTAATTCAACTAAGACCTATGTCTGCTGGTATATTTAATTTCGATATTTCTTTTTGTTGTTATATTATCACAAACTGATGGAAAATACTGTTCTTCTCTATTCGGGTAATCGATCCTTAGAAGACTTAGTGACTGTGCCAGAAAACTCATCCATACATTCGAGGTAGTCTGCTTTTCAATCAAAATTTCACCGGCCTTACAGGTACTACAAAGGAAAAACTTTCAACAACAAATGTCGCCTTCAATTCCTCTTTGAAGCAAGTTACTTTACGACAAACTAAATCTAGAGAGACTTACCGCATAACACAATAAGATTTACTAACACCGCATACTGAACGAGGCAGACTGAGGACATAATAACAATGAAGTCAAATTAGTCAACTGTTGTGTTGTTCAATCTTCAGTGAACAATGGAACAATCAAGGCTAATGAAATGCATGAAATATGATTTATTGAACATTTCAGGGTGATTCTAATTATATTGGTAACTTTTTTTCCCTCAGGCAAATTTTTCACGGCGGTTTTAACCGTCGTAGGATGAAAGCATAACTTGAAACTTCTAATTAACAACTATTAACCGCAATTCGGAGCAACACTGATTCTAAAAGACATTAAATCGGAAGGCTAAACTACCCTCTAATTTCTGCCTCTACAGCTAATCGGTCGGCTGACATTTCATGACATTTCGTGACAGTAGCCTTGACAAGTTACCCGAGAACAGCGGGTACGATAGCTATAATACACCAGTTCCTTAATTGGTTGCTAATGATCGTTACTGAAATGAAGAAATATCCAGGATTTAGTTGTGGTCATCGCAGTTGTTATTATTGCTTTGGGGAAATAATGCACCACAATGTCTGTACACCAGTCTATTAATCAATCATTGCTTGTATGAAAACTAGCGAGCATTGGACCAAGTTTTTCCAAGTGAAGTCTCGGTAACTTTGTATCACTTAAACCTCAACACTTAGTCTTACAGCTGATATAAGAGGAATGAACAAACGGGACGAGAATTATCGCGTATCACGTGAAATCAGGTGACATCACCCTGGTAAAGAATATGCAAAATGACCTAAAAATACAACCGGCCCAATTTCCCCCCACCCACCCCCTGAGGAAAGAAAGAAACGAAATAATTCTCGGGAGACATAAATATTCAGACGTTAATTCAAGCTTATCGCTCTTCTAAAAAAAAAATCACGAATCTCGTTTTTTTTTTTTCTTTGACATATCGTTTTACATGTCACGTTATAATGTCTTGCTAAATAACGCTTGGTTAAATACCCAATGCTAACCTCTGGTTTAAACTTCTTAATCATATATTGACGACCTTTTCCACTCGATGCAACCTAGGATGTCTTTTTAATCAAATCCAGCGACAATTTCTAGTTTTATCTGTAAGATTACATGACAAATGGTACCTCGACCAAGGGCCGCAAGCTAACGAGTTTCTCTTCTTTAATGTTTTCCGAAAATCAGTTGATAACAGCGGGCCGGTTCAATTTACTTCTCGGTACATTTCCTACCAGCATGCTGAGCATTTCCCGCGATCACAAACATTCTTCAGTCATAAATATTCAACTCACGTTCTTTGCAGCCTGACCCACTCTGATCAGAACCGTTTCAGTTGAAAAGCTTTCCCAGTTAACTTAAGATGAATTTAAAGTATTTTTCGAAGCTAGCAAAGGCTTCACCTGTGAATCAGCAAGTGCATGGATACAACTGAGTCAACATTTGAGGTAGATTAATTATGGCAATTGTTTGTATTCATGGGTTAGAGAAACATTTCGAACAAAAAAATAACTCTAGTTATGTGAATCAAACAAAAGAAGAGAATTTTAACCATTAGTCCTCAAGAATTGATTGCTCAAATAATTTATTTCTGACCCTGATCTAATATCGAGGATTCTTTCCCATAAATTTTATCAGTTTATCCTCTTTCTCTGTCAACTCATGGAAAAGGTGTCTCAATTCTGCTGGATAAGGATTCAGGTGTCTATTCCCACGGCAAAAAAAACTAAATAATTAATTTTAAGAAATCAATTCTAAAATCACGGGCTATTTTATGCATACAAATATCAAATATCAAAGCCTAATTTAAAAAAAACCCAATTGATTTAATTTTGTATGAAGCTTTGATTTTACACTACGAGCGGTTTCTTGTGATGCATTGGGCTAAGGTTTCATTTATCTGCAGAATTACGGTTTTCTTATTCCTGAAGCTATCGGATTCCAATTAGCCAAACTTTAATTACAAAAGCATAGATTTAAAAAATTGAAATTCAGCACCTTTTGGTATTTTGCCCGACTTTTTAGCTTAATAAATAGCTTTCAGACTTCCGGATCTTTGACACGAAAGTTACTGGGCACGATGAGCCATGCCACGATAAGTTTGCTCAAAAAAGTTGTTTAGATTCACAGAAAGTAATTTAGTCAGAGAAGAGACTAGATGAATTAACACTGAAGCGATGGAACATTATTTGAACCGTTCATCCGCACTTTACTTAACTGCTCACACCACGTCGGGTTTGAAACAAGAATAAATAAAGATGATGAATAAATTTAATGCTCTATTAACCAGCCAGGATATTCAAAGTTCTAATGATTTCGGTGCTGCCGCTTACACGCAAGACAAACGTTAGTTGAGAACGAAACTGCTGTTTGTAAATAGTGGATTCTTCTGGGGTCTCAGTCAATTAATTTCTCAAAATTTTACCCAACTAACTCTCTGATGAAGGTAGGTAACGACTTTTATTTGTAGGAGTCAGATCAAGGCACTACTAAAGATAAATTGTAAGTGAGAATTGCGCTTGACGACAGAAAGTTTAGATTCGCTATTGAATCTCTGAGATTCAGCTGTCTTCGGAATACTTTGCTTCTCTTTTTCTTTCGAGTGATTTTTTTTTTCATAATCGATATGTTTGTTTTCAACTTGAATGTTTCTATAGTCCGCGTGTTATCAATTTTGATATGCGAATATTATGAATTCCCATAACATGCGACAGAAGCTCGAGTGCCGATTTAACAGATGTATTCAAGAACACTTTCACAATACGTAATCTGGAAATTGGAGAGCTCATTAAAAACATTTCATTTACTTAAACCGATCAATATTCTCTCTTACTTCGTTGAGCTTAAATAGGTTTGGCATCACTCATAGCTTTAAACTATAACGACGAAGTGGCATGAATTTATATATATACATTGAAAAATAACAAGAAAAGATACGAGTTATAATCAAGTTATAGGTAGTCAGTTTTAAAATGGACACGACCATACCGCTAACAAATCGATGTTGCCTCAGAAATTTAACGTACATTCATGACTTCGCTTTCATGCTCAATTTTCTTCAAAGGGAGTTAAATTAACAAAGTCAGCCATGCGAGTGCTTAAGAACAACATCAAGGCGATTCTTTCAAAGTAAATAATTATCGATAAAGGAAGTAAATTTCTTAATGTCAAATATTTTACTGGAAGCAAATAAGAGATCTCGTAGTTTTCATTGACAATAATACCAACCAAAACCTGCCGGAAACTGTTTTCAGTTTTTATTAGTTCAGCTTTGACCGAACCTTTACTACACTTCGTATTGAATATATTGTTCATTTGATGCAAATTCAATTTGCATCCATCTATTTGTAATAGAAAATATCAACCAACTGAATTGAATAATGAAGGAAAGTTAAAACGAAGTATAATAGGGGTCAAGACTTTGCCTAGCGTGTGTTGTTTACAGAACACTTTCGTGCATCGTTTCGAGACAAGGGATTCCGCATAATCTCTCAGTTTTTCCGTTCTAATCAGAAAAAGTTCATCGTGTGAGAGCTTAGGGCAACGAAAAAATTACAGGTGGTATTAACATTTCTGATGATTGAGTTGTCTGGGTCATAAAAGGCTCTAAATCTGCAAGATATTTTTCGGAAAATACTTCATCAATGACCATATGCCCTCCACCAACAGAGTCATACCGACAGAAACGGAAAATTCCATTCTGATGAGTAAGATTTATTCATATCATATTTGTCGTTTAGCGCTGTTAGCGCAAAAATAAGCAAAGAAAGAGGTTCTAGCTTGTCGTATAGAAATGCAATGTAGTCCTCAAATTCAAGAAGATGAACACAGCCCGCTATGTGGAGCAATTATTTGCTTTTCATGTCGATTCGAAACCACAACGATATTTGTGTTTTGGTTAAATATCGACGACGTGTAATTAATTAGACCACAACTACTGGTAGTATGTAGTCATTATTTTTATTCCCTTCCATTCAAATGTCATCACGAAACCACATATGTTGAGTCAGAGTCGCGGCTGCGAAATATTTATTTGATGAGAATAACGTCAAAATAGAAAGATCATACCAAATTTAACCCGTGCAAATGTTAAAAAATATAATCTTGAAAAATGTGTGCTAAATTTTTTGAGCAAATATACAGTCAGTTAACTCTTATGAGGACCATGAATTTGATCTTGGGAAAATCAAAAAATAAAAAGATGAAATCCATTTTGCAATCTAATGCTATGGAATCCATAATTAGAATGTTCTTTTCTATACAAGAGACACTGAACGACTCGCTAATCACTTCCAATTACTTGGTCAGACAGAACCGCCGACCGGCAGTGCCGCCGACAAAAGCCATAAAATCTTCAATGAATCATTTTTAAGACAGATACAGAGAGGAACAATATTCAGATTAACATGCAGATCTAAGTTTAGAAGGCTAAAGGACGAAAAAACATCTAGATCACTTTTTTAGTATGGGAACCCGAGAGGAAGAACTGAAAATAGGTCTTGACGTCAATAGTTCAGTATCTTTCTGTTCAGTCGTAAGCCAATATCAATACCGTGACATCTCGCTGATCAGCGGGTACCGTAACTCGGCGACATTGGGGTCAGAGCTCAGTGATCATTTTTAAGTTGAAAGACTGACATGAAAAGAAGTAAATGTACGCCAGATTACGCCTTTATTGATGAGCAGTCGTAAGAATCGTTTGCACCAAGGTTCGAGGAAAGCTGCGACGGTCTGGGGACAAGTTGACTAACTATAAAACATTGGTGAGTTAAAAATGGTTGATTATTGTATCACTTCCCAAAATGTCTTTTTAATGAGAAACGAGAAAGTACCGCAGCCCCTTGCTTTTTTCACCCGAATGTGTGAAACTACATTTCAGTGCCGCGGGAAAAGTTAGTTCTAAATGAGCCTTTTAAAATGGAAAGAAGTTACTTCCTCTTCATTTATAATCCTTTCGCTTTACAGGAGTCTAATGGCAACTTCAAATGGAAAAAGATCGAACAAAATAGGAAGATCTTCTTTGTCTTTTTTTTTCTGCTCTTAGGTTCTTGGTTTATTGTTTTTGTTTTGCTTTGTTGTTGTTGTCGTTTTTTTTTTTTTTTTTTTTTTTTATCAAATTGACCTTCTTATTCAAAACTCAGTTCGTGGGATCTTTACTTCGAAACACTTGGGCATAGTATAATTGTTCAGTGGCCAAATCCAACTAGACTCGTTTAGCATCTCTACGTAATTGTCATCTCTAACATCACCTGGAAAATCATTACCAAACGTAACACGAAGTTTAGTTGCAATATCCGAGGCCTCTCATGAAAGCAATTCGTAGCTATGAAGTAAAGATATAGTCTACGGCCAATGTTTACGTAGAAATTCTTTGATAATTGAGGAAACACTTTGCAAAATAGGAAACGCAATATGGAGGCTCTCAATGGCGTAATGGCCTTTACGGCTAATGGAACTTCCTTCTCTTTTGATTGAATGAAAAATTTTTACGGTTAACTTTTTTTTACGACCAACGATTAAAATGTATCAATTTTTACGCCTAACGGCTAAATTGTTTGGCCGGCTAACTTTTAACACTATCGAGGCCCTCATTAGATAGTCGTGCAACTTAATTATATCATTTCCCTCATCTTCTCATTTCCAAGATCAATATACAATTAACCACACTGTTTACCATGCATGTTTCTCTGAGTACTTGATGCTAAATCAAACGTCATACCCTTTTTGATATTTTTCTTTCTTCTCATCGCCTATATTTTTGAAATATCGCTATTTTAAGAGGACAAATTGCCTTTTTAGTTGTTTCCGGAGGTGAAAGGTTAAAAAAAGGTTCCGAACATTGATGGTAAATCCTACGTGTGCTCTTTAGAAGGTCTTTTTACTAGGAAAATGAAAGCTTTACAAGAACGGGGTCTCTTAATTTATTTTACGAGATCTTGGATGGCACGTTAGGAATTTTGTTTTCCACCAGTACTTGTAATTAGAAAATGAATGGCAACTGTCCACATATGCTTTTTAAAGAACTGAAATATTACATTTAGAGACTGTGAGGAGCTCTCGTTCACTCTTCATTTGATGAATCACGCTTTTACTTTACAAAAGCCTGGAGTCGAAAACTTTACTTCGACCGACACTTGTGTTGGTTTTAATCTCTGAAAGGCAGACAAATTGCTGTGGTTTGCGCGCGTTTTGTCCTCTATTTCAGGGACAATATGAGGTGCTTGAATCAGCGTTCAATTTTTGTTGCGACCTGCTGAATGTGTTTGGTTAGTGATTCAAAACTCGAAGTTTTGCGTAAGAAAAAAATTATTTCTTATCTATGTTTACATACTGGCGTTTAAATAAAGAAACCAAAACTTTAGTATTGGCGCAATATCAGGTCAACTTATGATTTCCTATTATGACTTGTACCTCTTCAATCCAGTTTTAAACACTGATATTCCAGTTATAGATAATAACAGAAGATATATTAAACGAAGGTAACGCCAATCTTGGAGTAATCAAGGTTTAAAGCTTACATATATCCGTTTTAGTTTTCATTTTCATTCAGCCTCTAAGAAATAACATGTTTTCCGACTGAATTCTTAACCGTCACTTCAAAAGTTAAATTAACTTTGCATCTCAGTCACCGATATGTGATGGAGTGTTCTGAACAAGCTCGTAGCCTTTCCATCGGCTAACGAAAGCCCATTGTTTATGATGGGTCAGCCTTGCCGCGTACAACCCGTGGTCCTATATCAGATTATTGTTATGATCTCAAGGCTATGATTATTATAGCAACCATGCATGCTGCTGGGATATTTTTCCCTTTTCTGCGAGATTAAAAAAGTTAAAAACAGAACTACGAAAACAAAGAAAATAAATGGCTGGATAGCACTGATTCATTCTTTTCACATCGATAGATTTGATACACGTATGAAGATGATACAGTACTGAAGATATAACATATCTTTAAACTACGGATTACGAAGTAATTGCCCTCAAATACAAGGGTTTTCAAATCGTGAATCCTTTTGGAACCTTGACCAAGTTTCCAACGAAATGTCTTGAATTAGGATATTATTAATCGTATATGCACTTCGATATGGTAGGGACGGTTGTAATTATTACATAAGATACTTTCAATTTAGATAGTTTAAGAACTGACGCTTACATTTCTGATCATTTAAGATATTCTTCTTCGGGTAATATTTATTTGACTGTTCAAATTTAAATCATGTGAAACACGTCTAAAAATAATCATTGTAGAGTAATAATGCCGCCAAGTCCATGACCTCATCGGTCTTCAGTTGATTGCAGGCAACAGCGGAATTTAAAAATTTTTTTTTCAACTTAAAATTTGGACGTCTTCATCTATGATTCATGTTGACTTTGGCAATATTTCAAAAAACCGGTGCCTTACAAAGCTCGTTTATTATATTTATGTTTGAGAAAAGTATTGCTTTTGCAAACCCTGCACTTAGTAGAATACTAAAAATTTGCCCTTTTATCAAAAAAGTTGAGGCATCTTCGATCATTTTAGTGGTTTTCGTAGCTGCTCAAATGTTATGATCGAAGGAAAAACGGCACAGTGATTACTTCACTGAACATGTGAAAACCTGTTCTCGAACAAACGAGGTCGAAGGTTCGTGTAAACAATAATAGATCATCGATTGTTTTAACTGGCTCATGTGTTGACATTTTTTTTGTCAACTCAGAAAGCGGATGGCGCAGAACCTTAGTTTGCACGTAAGTTTCCGCATGTTAATCTTCTTGGTTTTGTTAAGGAGATCACCTCGAATAGGCCCAATGTGATCCCTTTGAAAACACGTTAGAGCAGAAAAATGTTTATTAACAAGAGAGGCTTATCCTCTCTCGATGTTAATTACTCCAAGAATCGACGAGCTTGGGCAGACCAAATAGAACAGAACTTCACTAGAACCTATGATTTACTTAGCGTAGAATGTTTATTCTTTACACTAAGGCAAAAACATTGTTGACAATTTCTTTCCTTGTTATTTTCAGATCTGATTTGCTCATCTTCAGCAAAGTATTGGTTCCAAAAACACCATGTCGCTTTTCACTTACACAGAAGCGGCGGAAATCAGCCTTCGCGTGGCCTTCTCGTTTCTTGTGCTAATCACCCTCGTCGGTAACTCTCTGGTCTGTCTTGTTGTCCTGAGAAACCGGCTGATGAGAAGCGCTATGAACTATTTGTTGGTGAATCTCGCCTGCGCCGATATGGTGGTAGCTATATTTGTGATCCCTCGATATATCTTAATTCACACGTACCAACACCCCATGGGGCATACCGGGGACTACCTCTGCAAGTTCCTAACCGGAGGGAATTTGGTATGGACCGGGGGCGTGGTCTCGGTGGTATCACTGATTGCTGTTGCAGTTGAAAGATATTTTGCGGTGTTGTACCCACACGACGAGAAAAAACGCATCACAAAGGCCAAACTCAAATTCATCATACCTGCCTGTTGGCTGTTTTCAATCCTCTGGAACCTTCCTGTATATGTGTTGGTGAAGTACAACGAGGATTTAGATTTTTGCTTCGAGGATTGGCCCTCTGGTTGGTATTTGAATGCTTATAGCCTTGGATGGCTCATTGTAGTCGGAATTTTACCGTTGTCTGTTATGACGCTTCTTTACAGCCGAGTGGTTTTTAAACTCTGGGTCACAAGTTCGCAACCGGTAGAACAATCACAGCGTGCCGTCATCAAGTCGCGCAAACGTGTCACGAAAATGGTCTTGACCGTGACAATTGTTTGCGCAGTATGTTGGCTTCCCAATCTCATTGCCTATGTTCTTGATTTCTATGGATTAAACTCTCAAGGCGACATAGTTCACACGACAACCGTTGTCCTAGTAACTTTAAACTCAGCTGTTAATCCGATCATCTACTGTTTTCAGAGCAGACAGTTTAGGAGATGTGTCAAGGTACTTTTGCTTTCTCCATGTTCGATGCGGCGAACTGCAACTGTAGGACCCGCCTAGAATTTCGGATACACTGGAAGAAACCGTGAGGCTCTTGAAGAATTGAAGTTGGTTTTTTCACCTGAAGGGAAAGAGTAAAACTTAGTTCATGAACTAAGAGAAGTCGTCCTGAAACAAGCATCCTCCCAGTGACATATTTCAGAGTCTAAATTTAATTCGAAATTATACTGCGCAGCTATTTTAAGAACGGTGTCTCACTAACCATACGTAATAAGTTACAATAGGCTTTGATTTTTTGCCAAAGCAATTCCAGAAAAGACTGATCATGTTACGAAAAAGAGTTTTTATAGGCCGCAAGAGGACTTGAACTCAACTTTACAGCGCTGAGTCGGGTAAAATGATTGGAGTAAACTAAGATATAAGAGACTAATTTGAGTTTCACCGGACTAAGGACAACGTTTAAAGGTCAGGCTATCAGAAACACGATTTTTTTAATTTATTCTCTTGTTTCACACTTGTTTTAAAAAAATGTTAACCAAGAAAAAATTAGTGGCCCGTCGGCAGGGAGACTGTGGCGAAAGGTAATAGCTTTTGTAACGAAGTAAGATTAGTTCACGAAAAGATATTGAAAAGAAAAATGAATGAATTATTCATCAGTTTATACAGGGAAATCCTTGCTATGAACTCATGAGCCCTTTGTATTTAATTGAGTTGTATAGCCCCGCTTTTAGAGAATCAATCCACATCCGGGCCTTAAGGCAATTTATTATAAATGCCACTCCCCTCCACCGATGCGCCATTTCATTATGAAACAGGAAATCAAAGCTTCAATATTGAACTCTAAGGAATATTTGTATAAAATGACTGTAATGTAGTTACAATTTGCGTTCATTCAGTTTTTTGGTAACACTTCGGTTGAAAATAATATCTTATTTAGCCCTTATCAACAGATGTAACTGAAATATACGAATAAATAAGTTAATTTTATTTGGAAAGTTAAAGAAATAACTCATATTGAAACCAAATTTAACTCAACAAAAATTATGTACATTTAAGATATAAGACAAGAAGGTTGACAATTAAGTTCTCATATATACGCTTGCCTAAATTTGCTGAGCCAGACGAGCGCATATTAGTAAATACATTAGAGAACCGTATTGCATTGCTTTCCGATTATGAACAAGTTAATGCCATGATGGTGCTTATGTCAAAGATAAGAACTTCGAGTGATCGTTACAAATACTACACAAGTCGCGCACAGTTTTCAATCAGGTTTCAGGAGGAATAGACAACAAGCAGTCCCTCCTTTTCGCCGAAGTCCATCGCGCAAGTAAAGGAATAAAATCAGTGGAAAAAAATCGATGTCTGCGTACCTCACTTCTAGAGTTCCGTGGCGCACTAAAATCATTTTTCTTTTCACAGATTCTTTTTTTCCTCGCGTGACGGACTTCGCCGAAAAGATCAGATCAGACTGCTTGTAGCCTACAAAATGAATCTTAAAGTCTACTACTTTATAACTGCACTTCTTATGTAAAAGTCTTTTTACTTCTGCTATTGTTTCCGATATAAATTAATCCTGAATATAGCCAGTTCTTTTCTTTACAGGCTTTTAAAAGGCTTGTGTATGTTTCAGTCATCAAACTAGCCTCTATCACCTTGAATTATAGTCCCTGTGAATGCATAAATATTTGTCTCTATGACGAGATCACTCAGCTGTTAGGTTCTTGTTTTTTCTTTTTCTATTTTTGGTGACGTCAGTGACGTAAGATAAGTTTAATAGACACATAACTCCCCATTGGTATAAATTATTACTGTGACATAACTTAAACGATCTGGTCTTGATATCCGTGAGTTGGAGCAGTTTTTCAGCACTTGTATTAGTTCGATCACGGAGAATGCATGTCCTGTCTCCCATGACGGTCTCCCCACATACCTTTCCAAGGAGATTGAAGGAATACAAAAGCGAGCAATGTGCATCATCTTTCCCTTTTGCTCATACAATAAGACATTGGCTGAATCAGGCCTAAATAAACTTCAGATCGCCGTCAAGAATTATTTGACAAACTACCCAATAAAATTATTCAGAGCGAAGAGAATAAGCTCAATGACCCTCTTCCTGCTCGTAACACAAGTACTTTGAACCTTAAAAATAAACGAAAGTTTAAGCGCGTGTTCAAGACAAAAAGATTTCTTAACAGTTTTATCACTTTTAATGCCCTTAAAGCCTAAACCTATTTTGATAGAATTTTAGATTTAATCGACATATTTCATTTATAACCAAAACAGAAAAACGTAAAAACGTAAAAACTTGCTTTAAACCACTGATAGTTCTATTTAATCTTACTATTGATATCATCTTTTGTAATAAGCGTGTAATTCAATTTCTAGTTGCAAAGCGATTGTGAATAAACTATGTATCTTTCATCTTTATCTTTTATCCTATGTTGGCGCCTGCGCGACACGTGACACGTGACGGTAGCACAGGGTGCGTGTTAAAAACGTGACGTAACTACGACGGTACTGTTTATTCATCACCCCATAGACGACTGGGTTTAGACAGCTATGGAGTCTTGTTAGTATATCTGCAACAAACCAAAGTTCTTCATAGGAAACATTTCTGAAATCCAACAGCATCCACGCGACTTGATTAGGCAACAACAACACCAAAAACAAGAACACAATTACTTCCACGGTTTTCAGTATTATCACACTCTCTCTTGTATTTTCTTCTCCTGGGATCCGTCTGTTAGTGAATAAATTGCTGTTTCTCGGAAACACTGGTCGATTTCTCATAAAAAGCCATATTCGTATGTAGCAAATTGCAGTAATCAGCAGCGGTAAAATATACTGTGCTGTGAGGAGTGAGACGGTGTATGCCTGGCGATGAGCAAGGGAAGGCCAATCTTCTTTACATTTGCCATCTTTTGTTATTTTACTAACAATAATGAGTGGAATAACGAAAATAAAAGCTGCCAGCCACACGAAGGACACCCATATTACTGCACCTCTTCGTTTTAGCTTTGGCCTCCAAGGATTTGTTACAACATGGCACCGATAGATCGCCATGGATGTGATGGTGAAAAGTCCTGCATTGTATCCGGTTGTAACAACAGTCAGATGTACTCTGCAGTTGTATGTTTCAGACGTAAGGCTGAAGTGTTGTAAAATAGAAACAGGCGAATCCGAACACAGCAAAACCAAATCTGCAATAGCCAGACTTGTAACAAATGTTCCATGAATTGTCTTCCTAGCGTTTCTCTCGTTAACTATGATAAGAACAAATATGTTTCCTACAAGCCCTATGATGAATACTGTTATGATAACTGCAACCTCGGTCCACCATTGCAGGTTCTTCTCCATTGCGGGGCTTAAAGAGTCGTGGTCAATGCGTCCGTTTTGTGGATCGTTTCTGCCCAAAACTTATTCACAGTACATGTGTCACGTTTTCAGTGCTGCAGCCACGCTCACAAACCTACAAGTATACCATCACTACAGTGTGTTCTACGCCCACAAAATAAGTTGCAAAACAAGTCAGGTAATGATACTATCTGTGAATAAGGAAGCGTAGATATGATAACTAGTAGATGAAGATTACAGAACGCAAGGATATTTCTGTTATCTCAGCTATTAACCAGACCCACAAACTCGTCAACAGCTAACCTTGCATCTTCAATGTTTGAACAGTGTTATACAGGCTTTTAACACATGGTGGTCGTAGCTAGTCTGGGTAAAAATCTTCACAATGGTTTCCGCAGGGTAGTCGGCCAAAAATGTCGCATGTGAATCATATTCACATAAAACGAATATTTGCGAAAAACTTCAAATTAATTAATAGTCTCTTTATCTTGGGTAAATTAATTTGGTTAAACCGGCAAAAAAAAAAAACATGTATTGCTTTTTTCACTTACAAAAGCTGTCGTTTTACTAGGTATCCTCCAGCGAGAAGAAGATTGTTTTTATAAATACGTACACAGACTGCCCATTTATAAAACATCCTTTAATTAGGTTGCCGATGCATATCAGTTTCGAACTTAAATGGTTGTTGCGTCTGCCTGTCGCAGCAGCTGCTGATGTACAGACAATTGAAAGTCCATTAAATTTGTAATATGGAAAGTGTTTATCTTGGTTATTATTCAAATGTTTGCGTCAAATCCCTTTTTAATGTTTTAATCATTAGATTTTTCATATAAATAAGTGACTTCTGCCCGCTCTATTTAGGCATTGGTAATAAATGATGCTTACCGAGTATCAATTTCATTCTAGAAAAAAATTGGCGAGTTGATCCTGCGTTTAAGTATTGGGAAACAATTGAATTATTTACCATGTCAAAAGTTTTAAGTTCACTATGAAAGTTATTGCAGAAACGACGGGAAGTTTCATGGTGCATATGAAGATTTGACATGAGAAAGTGTATTACTGACTAATATTTTACTGAGGAGAAAATGCTGCCATATTGAGTCTCCCGTGATATATCAAATTTCTTAGAATTTTTAGACACACTTAAGACTGAGCTTCATTACCGTAAACATCATCGTGCGGCAGTGTTTAAAGCGCGAAAAATAGAATGCCTTGAATTGTTTCTGCACAAAAATTACTCCCAAGCTTTCCACAAATGCGTCTCACGTATCTACATTATATAAAAACACACTCTACATATTTAGTTCATTTAACGAAATTTGAACTATGCAGAGATCAATTTCGGGAATACATCTTTAATGTGGGTACTCTCTCCTCTGTTCAGGTGAGGAAGGTCAAAAACAAATGGCCGCTGACGCATGAAGATGGAATTACGCGACAATGAAGATCCGACTGGGTTAGAGTTAAAATATAATTTGGGAGTGTAAAGATAACTTACATATATCTTGGCTCCACTTTTGCTATCGATGCATAATGTAACATGCATAGTGTATAATTTATCCTTAGAAAGTGAAACTGCGCAAATACCGCGTTGTCCGTAAATAACGTCGTCATGCAAATGTGACAAAATTGACGTTGGCTAACGTCCACAATGGCATGCGTGCAAAAGTGCGGTCAATTTTTACTGGCTTAACCCTCGAGAAAAGAAGGATAAAAGGATATTTGTGGATAAAGGCTGTGACATGTTGGTTACTTGCTTCGTTAGCTTCACGTAACATCCTGAATCTAGGTCGTGGAGCAAAGAGATACCAAAAGACCGCGGTGATATGGCTGAAAGTCTAACATTTTGTGGGTTTTAATAGCGTTCGGTAAACCCCAAGAGGAACATAGGGATAGTGATTACAGGAGGCCAAAGAGCTACCTCAAAGATCTATCGGAGCCGACAACCTACCGCCCTTTGTTACCGTTTGCCCAGTACTAAGGAACGCGGGCTCACAAATTGTTTGTTGGTGCTAGTCATGTGCTCTTACGTAACGTATTGACTAATTTCTGTAAAGATGTCGGACCAAGACATGTCTCCTCTGCATCGTTAAAAGCCCTGTCGTGCATGTACGGATTTCGATTCATGGATGAATCAAGGGAATAGAAACAAATGTACAACGGTAAGGTCTTTAGATCATCACAAAATCAATAGAATCCGAACTACAACATATTTGAAAGAAGAACATCATTACGACGTGATGGAGAAATTATGTTACATCACCTGGGTTGCATCATGTGTTATTCGATTGCCCCAAATTTTAGGTGGCAATGATAAGCTCCTCTCAGAAATCTTGAATAATCCTTTAATTTTAATTTTTAACCCAATTCTCATCAGAAGCTATTTCATATCACTGAAAGCGTTTCCATAGTATTATGCGAGCGCATGCATAACTACCGGAGTGGGTGACTGTCGATTTTGTTAGGAAATTACGGTTCCACTCAAATAGCCTTCGGTTGCTCATTAACCTTTCCAAGGATAGTGAACAGTTAATATTCATTCAAGCATAATCGTAACTATTAATAAGACACTGTTAAGACCTGTTAAACAGATGCCTAACTACATTGATCAGTATTATTCCCTTTCCGTGCTACTCGAGCTAGATACAGTAGCATAACACCTCCAACTTGTTATTTTAGGGCCTCTCATGGTCTTTGTGGTCAGAGTGTAGAGTTCAATGACAACCTCTTGTTTTCCCCCTCCCTCCCCTTCCTCCTGACATACTTTCTGGTTTCCTTCTTCCCTACACACTCCTCTCCCTTCGTCTCCCCACTCCCCCCGTCATCTTTCCTGTCACCCCTCCCAGTCATCCCTTCCTTTAAACTTCTCTCCTTACAGATTTCCTTTTTCATCTTTCCTTTTCTAATGTTTTTCACTTTCTAGTATTATGAAATTATCTCCTTTCACTAGTTGCATGTTTTTATTCATTTTTTTTTAACAGAGTTATAGCAAGAACTCATCTCAAAGCCATGACTCAGCATCTCAGGATGAATCCAGTATAGAGTGTCCCCTTGATAGGCCGATCAACATGGAACTTTCTTCACACAATGGCTGCTTATTATCCACACAATACTTCCCAACAACAACAAAATGACATGGCTGGTTTTGTAAAAATATTTTCCAAATTTTATCACTGTGAAGACTGTGCTTCACATCTTAGAGAAAGGTAAGTTTTAGCGCAGCAATACAGGCATTAGATTTTTCATTTGACTGAAAATTGTGTACTGTTTATCGTGATTTTTTTTTCATTCAGGTTACAAACTCACCCCCATGACATAAGCAACAGATACAGTTTTTGTCAGTGGATGTGCCATGTGCTTAATGAAGTGAACAAGAGGCTTGGAAAAAAAGAATTTGATTATTCAAAGGTTGATGAGCGATGGCTTGATGGTTGGAAAGATGGATCATGCCACTAATCAATATATATAGCATGACAATATGATTGGTCATCAGTGTTTTTGATCATCTATTCATTTTCTACAGAAAAACGATCAGTCACGGTGGTGGTCGCGGGAAATCCGGATGTTTCTAAAGGTGAATTTTCTAACGTTAGTCGTTCGTCAGAGATAAGAGACATGTTACTGCAGTCTGATCCCAACGCTTTCTTCTCTGCGGGAACCGGTCAGACTCAACTTAACATTTCGTGTTTTAGGACTGTTTGACGATGTGAAGAGCATTTCTAACTCGAATATAAACTACACAAAAGAGTATTGTTTAAAAAAAATACTTAATGCTCGTTTGCTAAAGTATAAAAGCGGCACAGTGATTACTTCACTGAACATGTGAAAACCTGTTCTCGAGCAAACGAGGTCTAAGGTTCGTGTAAACAATAATAGATCATCAATTGTTTTAACTGGGTTATGTGTTGACATTTTTTTTGTCAACTCAGACAGCGGATGGTGCAGAACCTTAGTTTACACGTAACTTTCCGCATGCTCATCTTCATGGTTTTGTTAAGGAGATCATCTCAAATAGGCCCAATGTGATGCCTTTGAGAACACGTTAGAGCAGAAAAAATGAAAGAATGTTCCACAAAATGCAATGTAGTCCTCAAATTCAAGAAGATGGACACGGCACGTTATGTGGAGCAAATATTTGCTTTTCATGTCGATTCGAAACCACAACGACATTTGTGTTTTGGTTCAATATCGACGACGTGTAATTAATTAGACCACAACTACTGGTAGTATGTAGTGATGATTTTTATTCCCTTCCATTCAAATGTCATCACAAAACCACATAAAAAATATAATCTTGAGAAGTGTGCGCTAAATTTTTCTAGCAAATATACAGTCAGTTAACTCTTATGAGGACCATGAATTTAAACTTGGGAAAATTAAAAAATAAAAAGATGAAATCCATTTTGCAATCTGATGTTATGGAATCCATAATTAGAATGTTCTTTTCTATACAAGAGACACTGAACGACTCGCTAATCACTTCCAATTACTTGGTCAGACAGAACCGCCGACCGGCAGTGCCACCGACAAAAGCCATAAAACCTTCAATGAATCATTTTTAAGACAGATACAGAGAGAAACAATAATCAGATTGACATGCAGATCTAATTTCAGAAGGCTGAAGGACGAATAAACATCTAGATCACTTTTTTAATGACGTCAATAGTTCAGTATCTTTCTGTTCAGTCGTAAGCCAATATCAATACCGTGACATCTCGCCGATCGGCGGTTACCGTAACTCGGCGACATTGAGCTTAGAGCTCAGTCATTATTTTTAAGCTGAAAGACTGACATGGGAAGAAGTAAATTAACCCCAGATCGTGCCTTTATTGAAGAGCAGTTGTTAGAATTGTTTGCACCAAGGTTCGAGGAAAGCTGCGACGGTCTGGGGACAAGTTGACTAACTATAAAACATTGGTGAGTTAAAAATCGTTGATTATTGTATCACTTCTCAAAATGTCTTTTTAATGAGAAACGAGAAAGTACCGCAGCCCCTTGCTTTTTTAAACCGAATGTGTGAACCTACTTTTCAGTGCCGCGGGAACAGTGAGTTCTAAATGAGCCTTTTAAAATGGAAAGAAGTTACTTCCTTTTCATTTACAATCCTTTCGCTTTACAGGAGTCTAATGCCAACTTCAAATGGAAAAAATCGAACAAAATAGAAAAATCTTCTTCATCTTTTTTTTTTTCTTTTTCTGCTCTTTGGTTCTTGGTTTATTTGTTTCTTGTTTAGCTTTGTTGATTTTGTCGTTTTTTTTGTTTGCTTTTTTTTTTTATCAAATTGACTTTCTTATTCAAAACTCAGTTCGTGGGATCTTTACTTCGAAACACTTGTGCAGAGTATAATTGTTCAGTGGCCAAATCCAACTAGACTCGTTTAGCTTCTCTACGTAATTTTCATCTCTAACATCACCTGGAAAATCATTACCAAACGTAACACGAAGTTTAGTTGCAATATCCGACGCCTCTCGTGAAAGAAATTCGTAGCTATGAAGAAAAGATAGAGTCTACGGCCAATGTTTACGTAGAAATTCTTTGATAATTCAGGAAACACTTGGCAAAATAGGAAACGCAATATGGGGGCTCTCAATGGCGTAATGGCCTTTAAGGCTAATGGTTAAAATTTCTGCCATTATACGGCTAACGGAACTTCCTTCTCTTTTGATCAAATGAAAAATTTTTACGGTTAACTTTTTTTTACGATCAAAGGTTAAAATTTATCAATTTTTACGCCTAACGGCTAAATTGTTTGGCCGTTCTACGGCTAGCCTTTAACACCATCGAGGCCTTCATTAGATAGTCGTGCAACTCAATTAAATCCCAGTTTCCCCCGTCTTCTCATTTCCAAGATCAATATACATGTGAAAACGTGAAAACCTGTTCTCGAGCAAACGAGGTCTAAGGTTCGTGTAAACAATAAAAGATCATCGATTGTTTTAACTGGCTTATGTGTTGACATTTTTTTTTTGTCAACTCAGAAAGTGGATGGCGCAGAACTTTAGTTTACACGTAACTTTCCGCATGCTAATCTTCTTGGTTTTGTTAAGGAGATCACCTCGAATAGGCCCAATGTGATCCCTTTGAAAACACGTTAAAGCAGAAAAATGTTTATTAACAAGAGAGGCTTATCCTCTCTCGATGTTAATTACTCCAAGAATCGACAAGCTTGGGCAGACCAAATAAAACAGAACTTCATAGAACCTATGATTTACTTAGCGTAGAATGTTTATTCTGTACACTAAGTTAAAAACATTATTAACAATTTCTTTCCTTGTTATTTTCAGATCTGATTTGCTCATCTTCAGCAAAGAATTGGTTTCAAAAACACCATGTCGCTTTTCACTGACACAGAAGCGGCGGAAATCAGCCTTCGCGTGGCCTTCTCGTTTCTTGTGCTAATCACCCTCGTCGGTAACTCTCTGGTCTGTCTTGTTGTCCTGAGAAACCGGCTGATGAGAAGCGCCATGAACTATTTGTTGGTGAATCTCGCCTGCGCCGATATGGTGGTAGCTATATTTGTGATCCCTCGATATATCCCAATTCACACGTACGAACACCCCATGGGGCATACCGGGGACTACCTCTGCAAGTTCCTAACCGGAGGGAATCTGGTATGGACCGGGGGTGTGGTATCTGTGGTATCACTGATTGCTGTTGCAGTTGAAAGATATTTTGCTGTGTTGTACCCACACGACAAGAAAAAACGCATCACAAAAGCCAAACTCAAATTCATCATACCTGCTTGTTGGCTGTTTTCAATCTTCTGGAATATTCCAGTATATGTGTTGGTGAAACACAACGAGGATTTAGATTTTTGCCTCGAGGATTGGCCCTCTGATTGGTATTTGAATGCCTATAGCCTTGGATGGCTCATTGTAGTCGGAATTTTACCGTTGTCTATTATGACGCTTCTTTACAGCCGAGTGGTTTTTAAACTCTGGGTCACAAGTTCGCAACCGGTAGAGCAATCACAGCGCGCCGTCATCAAGTCACGCAAATGGTCTTGACCGTGACAGTTGTTTGCGCAGTATGTTGGCTTCCCAATCTCATTGCCTATGTTCTTGATTTCTATGGGTTAAACTCTCAAGGCGACATAGTTCACACGACAACCGTTGTCCTAGTAACTTTAAACTCAGCTGTTAATCCGATCATCTACTGTTTTCAGAGCAGACAGTTTAGGAGATGTGTCAAGGTACTATTGTTTTCTCCATGTTTGGTGCGGCGAACTGCAACTGTAGGACCCGCCTAGAATTTCGGATACACTGGAAGGAATCATGAGGCTCCTGAAGAATTGAAGATGGTTTTTTCACCTGAAAAATCTAAAGGGAAAGAGTAAAACTTAGTTCATGAACTAAGAGAAGTCGTCCTGAAACAAGCATCCTCCCAGTGACATATTTCACAGCCTAAATTTAGTTCGAAGTTATACTGCGCAGCTATTTTAAGAACGGTGTCTCATTAACCATACGTAATAAGTTACAATAGGCTTTGATTTTTTACCAAAGCAATTCCAGAAAAGACATGATCATCTTACAAAAATCAGTTTTTATAGGCCGCAAGAGGCATTGAACTCGACTTTACAGCGCTGAGTCGGTTGAAAATGATTAGAATAAACTAAGACATGAGAGATTAATTTGAGTTTCACTGGGCTAAGGACAATGTTTAAAGGTCAGGCAGTTGGAAACACGATTTTCTTAAGTTATTCTTGAATCTCTTGTTTCACAATTGTTTTAAAAAAAATGTCAAAAATAAGTGGCCCGTCGGCAGGGAGACTGAGGCGAAAGGTGATAGCTTTTGTAACGAAGTAAGATTAGTTCTTGAAAAGATATTGAAAAGAAAAATGAATGAATTATTCCTTAGTTTATACAGAGAACTCCTTGCTATGAACTCATGAGCCCTTTGTATTTAATTGAGTCGTATAGCCCCGCTTTTCCATTTTAGAGAATCAATCCACATCCGGGCCTTAAGGCAATTTATTATAAATGCCACTCCCCTCCACCGATGTGCCATTTCATCATGAAACAGGAAAATCAAAGCTTCGATATTGAACTCTAAGGAATATTTATATAAAATGACTCTAATGTAGTTACAATTTGCGTTCATTCAGTTTTTTGGTAACACTTCGGTTGAAAATAATATCTTATTTAGCCCTTATCAACAGATGTAACTGAAATATACTAATCGATGAGTTAATTTTATTTGGAAAGTTAAAGAAATAACTCATATTGAAACCAAATTTAACTCAACAAAAATTATGTACATTTAAGATATAAGACAAGAAGGTTGACAATTAAGTTCTCATATATACGCTTGTCTAAATTTGCTAAGCCAGACGAGCGCATATTAGTAAATACATTAGATAACGGTATTACATTGCTTTCCGCCGGAAAGCAATGTAATACCGTTCAAATTATGAACAAGTTAATGCCATGATGGTGCTTATGTCAAAGATAAGAACTTCGAGTGATCGTTACAAATACTACACAAGTCGCGCACACTTTTCAATCAGGTTTCAGGAGGTGTAGACAACGAGCAGTCCCCCCCTTTTCGCCGAAGTCCATCGCGCAAGTAAAGGAATAAAATCAGTGGAAAAAAATTGATGTCTGCGTACCTCACTTCTAGAGTTCCGTGGCGCACTAAAATTATTTTTCTTTTCACAGATTCTTTTTTCCTCGCGTGATGGACTTCGCCGAAAAGATCAGACTGCTTGTAGTCTACAAAATGAATCTTAACATCTACTACTTTATAACTGCACTTCTTATGTAAAAGTCTTTTTACTTCTGCTATTGTTTCCGATATAAATTAATCCTGAATATAGCCAGTAATTTCCTTTACAGGCTTTTAAAAAGCTTGTGTATGTTTCAGTCATCAAACTGGCCTCTATCACCTTGAATTATAGTCCCTGTGAATGCATAAATATTTGTCTCTATGACGAGATCACTCAGCTGTTAGGTTCTTGTTTTTTCTTTTTCTATTTTTGGTGACGTCAGTGACGTAAGATTAGTTTAATAGACACATAACTCCCCATTGGTATAAATTATTACTGTGACATAACTTAAACGATCTGGTCTTGATATCCGTGAGTTGGAGCAGTTTTTCAGCACTTGTATTAGTCCGATCACGAAGCACGCATGTCCTGTCTCCCATGATGGTCTCCCCACATACCTTCCCAACGAGATTGAAGGAGTACAAAAGCGAGCAATGCGCATCATCTTTCCCTTTTGCTCATACAATGGGACATCGGCTGAATCAGGCCTAAATAAACTTCAGATCGCCGTCAGGAATTATTTGACAAACTACCCAATAAAATTATTCAGAGCGAAGAGAATAAGCTCCATGACCTTCTTCCTGCTCGTAACACAAGTACTTTGAACCTTAAAAATAAACGGAAGTTTAAGCGCGTGTTCAAGACAAAACGATTTCTTAATAGTTTTATCACTTTTAATGCCCTTAAAGCCTAAACCTATTTTGATAGAATTTTAGATTTAATCGACATATTTCATTTATAACCAAAACAGATGTAAAAACAAATTTTCGTATAAACTTGCTTTAAACCACTGATAGTTCTATTTAATGCTACTATTGATATCATTTTTTGTAATAAGCGTGTAATTCAATTTCTAGTTGCAAAGCGAATGTGAATAAACTATGTATCTTTCATCTTTATCTTTTATCCTATGTTGGCGCCTGCGCGACACGTGACACGTGACGGTAGCACAGGGTGCGTGTTAGAAACGTGACGTAACTACGACGGTACTGTTTATTCATCACCCCATAGACGACTGGGTTTAGACAGCTATGGAGTCTTGTTAGTATATCTGCAACAAACCAAAGTTCTTCATAGGAAACATTTCTGAAATCCAACAGCATCCACGCGACTTGATTAGGCAACAACAACACCAAAAACAAGAACACAATTACTGCCACGGTTTTCAGTATTATCACACTCTCTCTTGTATTTTCTTCTCCTGGGATCCGTCTGTTAGTGAATAAATTGCTGTTTCTCGGAAACACCGGTCGATTTCTCATGAAAAGCCATATTCGTATGTAGCAAATTGCTATTATCAGCAGCGGTAAAATATACTGTGCTGTGAGGAGTGAGACGGTGTATGCCTGGCGATGAGCAAGGGAAGGCCAATCTTCCATACATTTGCCATCTTTTGTTATTTTACCAACAACAGTGAGTGGAATAACAAAAATAAAAGCTGCCAGCCACACGAAAGACACCCATATTACTGCACCTCTTCGTTTTAGCTTTGGCCTCCAAGGATTTGTTACAACATGGCACCGATAGATCGCCATGGATGTAATGGTGAAAAGTCCTGCATTGTATCCGGTTGTAACAATAGTCAGATGTACTCTGCAGCTGTATGTTTCAGACGTAAGGCTGAAGTGTTGTAAAATAGAAACAGGCGAATCCGAACACAGCAAAACCAAATCTGCAATAGCCAGACTTATAACAAATGTTCCATGAATTGTCTTCCTAGCGTTTCTCTGATGAACTGTGATAAGAACAAGTATGTTTCCTACAAGCCCTATGATGAATACTGTTATGATAACTGCAACCTCGGTCCACCATTGCAGGTTCTTCTCCATGGCAGGGCTTAAAGAGTCGTGGTCAATGCGTCCATTTTGTGAATCGTTTCTGGCCAGAACTTATTCACGGTACATGTGTCACGTTTTCAGTGCTGCAGCCACGCTCACAAACCTACGAGTATACCATTACTACAATGTGTTCTACGCCCACAAAATAAGTTGCAAAACAAGTCAGTTAATGATACTATCTGTGAATAAGGAAGTGTAGATATGATAACTGGTAGATGTAGATTACAGAACACAAGGATATTTCTGTTATCTCAGCTATTAACCAGACCCACAATGTTTGAACAGCGTTATACAGGCTTTTAACACATGGTGAGTCCAAAGTATTTTTTCACCTTTTCAGTTCGTTGCTAGTTTGGGTAAAATCTTCACAATGGTTGCCGCAGGGAAGTCGGCCAAAAATGTTGCGCGTGAATCATATTCACATGAAACGAATATTTGTGAAAAAAATTCAAATTAATTACTAGTCTCTTTATCTTGGGCAAATTAATTTGGTTAAACCGGCTTGCGCGAAAAATACATGTATTGCTTTTCCCACTTACAAAAGCTGTCGTTTTACTACGTATCCTCCAGCGAGAAGAAGATTGTTATTATAAATACGTACACAGACTGCCCATTTATAAAACATCCCTTAATTAGGTTGCCGATGCATATCAGTTTCGAACTTAAGTGGTTGTTGCGTCTACCTGTCGCAGCAGCTGCTGATGTACAGACAATTGAAAGTCCTATTAATTTGTAATGTGGAAAGTGTTCATCTTGGTTACTAGTCAAAAGTTTGCGTCAAATCCTTTTTTAGTGTTTTAATCATTAGATTTGTTATACAAATAAGTGACTTTTGCCTGCTCTATTTAGCCGGTGGTAATAGATGATGCTTGCCGAGTATTAATTTCATTCAAGAAAATGACGGCGTCTAAGTGTTGGGACACAATTGAATTATTTACCATGTGAAAAGTTTTAGGTTCACGATAAAAGTTACTGCAGAAACGACGGGAAGTTTCATGGTGCATATGAAGATTTTAAATACTGAGGTGAAAATGCTGCCATATTGAGTCGCCCGTGATATATCAAATTTCTTAGAATTTTCAGACACACTTAAGACTGAGCTTCATTTTCTTCTATTGTTAACTACCGAAAGCTTTTTTTTTTAATTTTTTCTACCCCTTAAAAACCATAGAAGCTGGAAAAAAGCAGCTACACCCAGCTTTAGTCGATTGCTAGACCAATTAAAAGAGCCTGTATTTAACATGACGTTTTAATAGCCACTACATTTAGTCAATATTTGAGCACGCTATTGTGAAGAAGTGACAGCTTGTTCCCATCTGTAAGCATAGTAATCAATTTTATTGACGCCCCCTTTAATTTTCTCAAGCGAACATTGTCTTCATAATTTGCTTTTCTCAGTTTCGCTTTGCAATCAGCTCTGTTCAACAGTTCCCTGTAACACCAGAACATTTTATATTTTACACATTCTACAAAAGGTAAGCAGATCAAGAATGAGTAATCAAAAATTTAAAGTATTTTCTTGCTACAGAATTTGTTTGTTCTAGAAAAGCAAGCTGGTGTATTTGTATAATAAAACTTGCGTGATGCTTAAAGGAGCTTGACGTTAATGAGATCCACTTCGAGAGAAGCCTTGTAGTTAACAGCTTCAGCATACTACTTTTCAAAAATGTAAAAATATCTATTGGTGTCTAAAACAACACAGCGGCCAAATGTGCAAATGAGGTCAATTTTTGACGCCAGCCGCGCTTTACTTTCCGGAGAAAAAGCCCAATGTAAATTGTCCACCGTGAAAATTTTCTAAAGGTGGCTTTTCTTTTTCGTCAGAGCTAAGACAAATGTTACAGCAGTCTGATTCAAACGCTTCTCTTCTTTGCGGGAACTGGTCGGACTCAACTTAACATTTCGTGTTTCAGGACTGTTTGACGATGTGGAGAGCATCTCTAACTCGAATATAAATTACACAAAGAGTATTGTTTAATAAATACTAAATGCTGAAGTATAAAAGCGGCACAGTGATTACTTCACTGAACATGAGAAAACCCGTTCTCGAGCAAAGGAGCTCTAAGGTTCGTGTAAACAAAAATAAATCATCAATTTTTTTAACTGGTTTATGTGTTGAAATTTTTTTTGTCAACTCAGACAGCGGATGGCGCAGAACCTTAGTTTACACGTAACTTTCCGCATGCTAATCTTCTTGGTTTTGTTAAGGTGATGCCTTTGGAAACACGTTAGAGCAGAAAAATTTTTTTTAACAAGAGAGCCTTATCCTCTCTTGATGTTAATTATCCCATGAATCGACCAAATAAAACAGAACTTCATAGAACCCATGATTTACTTAGCGTAGAATGTTTATTCTGAACACTAAGGCAAAAACATTATTAACCATTCGTTTCCTTGTTATTTTCAGATCTGATTTGCTCAGCAAAGTATTGGTTTCAAAAACACCATGTCGCTTTTCACTGAAACAGAAGAGGCGGAAATCAGCCTTCGTGTGGCTTTCTCGTTTCTTGTGCTAATCAGCCTCGTCAGTAACTCTCTGGTCTGTCTTGTTGTCCTGAGAAACCGGCTAATGAGAAGCGCCATGAATTATTTGTTGGTGAATCTCGCCTGCGCAGATATGGTGGTAGCTATATTTGTGATCCCTCGGTATATCCTAATTCACACGTACCAACACCCGACGGGGCACACCGGGGACTACCTCTGCAAGTTCCTAACCGGAGGGAACCTGTTATGGACCGGGGCCGTGGTCTCGGTGGTATCACTGATTGCTGTTGCAGTTGAAAGATATTTTGCGGTGTTGTACCCACACGACGAGAAAAAACGTATCACAAAGGCTAAACTTAAATTCATCATACCTGCCTGTTGGCTGTTATCAATCCTCTGGAATCTTCCAGTATATGTGATGAAAAAATACAACGAGGATTTAGATTTTTGCCTCGAGGATTGGCCCTCTGGTTGGTATTTGAATGCTTATAGCCTTGGATGGCTCATTGTAGTCGGAATTTTACCGTTGTCTGTTATGACGCTTCTTTACAGCCGAGTGGTTTTTAAACTCTGGGTCACAAGTTCGCAACCGGTAGAACAATCACAGCGCGCCGTCATCAAGTCACGCAAACGTGTCACGAAAATGGTCTTGACCGTGACAGTTGTTTGCGCAGTATGTTGGCTTCCCTGTCTCATTGCCTATGTTCTTGATTTATATGGATTAAACTCTGCAGGCGACATAGTTCACACGATAACCGTTGTCCTAGTAACTTTAAACTCAGCTGTTAACCCGATCATCTACTGTTTTCAGAGCAGACAGTTTAGGAGATGTGTCAAGGTACTTTTGCTTTCTCCATGTTCGATGCGGCGAACTGCAACTGTAGGACCCGCCTAGAATTTCGGATACACTGGAAGAAACCGTGAGGCTCCTGAAGAATTGAAGATGGTTTTTTCACCTGAAAAATCTAAAGGGAAAGAGTAAAACTTAGTTCATGAACTAAGAGAAGTCGTCCTGAAACAAGCATCCTCCCAGTGACATATTTCACAGTCTATATTTAATTCGAAGTCATACTGCGCAGCAATTTTAAGAACGGTGTCTCACTAACCATACGTAATAAGTTACAATAGGCTTTGATTTTTAGCCAAAGCAATTCCAGAAAAGACTGATCATGTTACGAAAAACAGTTTTTATAGGCCGCAAGAGGACTTGAACTCAACTTTACAGCGCTGAGTCGGGTACAATGATTGGAATAAACTAAGATATAAGAGACTAATTTGAGTTTCACCGGACTAAAGACAACGTTTAAAGGTCAGGCTGTCAGAAACACGATTTTCTTAAGTTATTCTCTTGTTTCACACTTGTTTTAAAAAATGTTAACCAAGAAAAAATTAGTGGCCCGTCGGCAGGGAGACTGTGGCGAAAGGTGATAGCTTTTGTAACTAAGTAAGATTAGTTCATGAAAAGATATTGAAAAGAAAAATGAATGAATTATTCATCAGTTTATACAGGGAAATCCTTGCTATGAACTCATGAGCCCTTTGTATTTAATTGAGTTGTATAGCCCCGCTTTTAGAGAATCAATCCACATCCGGGCCTTAAGGCAATTTATTATAAATGCCACTCCCCTCCACCGATGCGCCATTTCATTATGAAACAGGAAATAAAAGCTTCAATATTTAACTCTAAGGAATATTTATATAACATGACTGTAATGTAGTTACAATTTGCGTTCATTCAGTTTTTTGGTAACACTTCGGTTGAAAATAATATCTTATTTAGCCCTTATCAACAGATGTAACTGAAATATACGAATCAATAAGTTAATTTTATTTGGAAAGTTAAAGAAATAACTCATATTGAAACCAAATTTAACTCAACAAAAATTATGTACATTTAAGATATAAGAAAAGAAGGTTGACAATCAAGTTCTCATATATACGCTTGCCTAAATTTGCTGAGCCAGACGAGCGCATATTAGTAAATACATTAGAGAACCGTACTGCATTGCTTTCCGATTATGAACAAGTTAATGCCATGATGGTGCAAATGTCAAAGATAAGAACTTCGAGTGATCGTTACAAATACTACACAAGTCGCGCACACTTTTCAATCAGGTTTCAGGAGGAATAGACAACGAGCAGTCCCTCCTTTTCGCCGAAGTCCATCGCGCAAGTAAAGGAATAAAATCAGTGGAAAAAAAATGATGTCTGCGTACCTCACTTCTAGAGTTCCGTGGCGCACTAAAATCATTTTTCTTTTCACAGATTCTTTTTTTCCTCGAGTGATGGACTTCACTTTTTAATTATTACTGTGACATAACTTAAACGATCTGGTCTTGATATCCGTGAGTTGGAGCAGTTTTTCAGCACTTGTATTAGTCCGATCACGAAGAACGCATGTCCTGTCTCCCATGATGGTCTCCCCACATACCTTCCCAACGAGATTGAAGGAGTACAAAAGCGAGCAATGCGCATCATCTTTCCCTTTTGCTCATACAATGGGACATCGGCTGAATCAGGCCTAAATAAACTTCAGATCGCCGTCAGGAATTATTTGACAAACTACCCAATAAAATTATTCAGAGCGAAGAGAATAAGCTCAATGACCTTCTTCCTGCTCGTAACACAAGTACTTTGAACCTTAAAAAGAAACGAAAGTTTAAGCGCGTGTTCAAGACAAAACGATTTCTTAACAGTTTTATCACTTTTAATGCCCTTAAAGCCTAAACCTATTTTGATAGAATTTTAGATTTAATCGACATATTTCATTTATAACCAAAACAGATGTAAAAACAAATTTTCGTATAAACTTGCTTTAAACCACTGATAGTTCTATTTAATGCTACTATTGATATCATCTTTTGTAATAAGCGTGTAATTCAATTTCTAGTTGCAAAGCGATTGTGAATAAACTATGTATCTTTCATCTTTATCTTTTATCCTATGTTGGCGCCTGCGCGACACGTGACACGTGACGGTAGCACATGGTGCGTGTTAGAAACGTGACGTAACTACGACGGTACTATTTATTCATCACCCCATAGACGACTGGGTTTAGACAGCTATGGAGTCTTGTTAGTATATCTGCAACAAACCAAAGTTCTTCATAGGAAACATTTCTGAAATCCAACAGCATCCACGCGACTTGATTAGGCAACAACAACACCAAAAACAAGAACACAATTACTGCCACAGTTTTCAGTATTATCACGCTCTCTCTTGTATTTTCTTCTCCTGGGATTCGTCTGTTAGTGAATAAATTGCTGTTTCTCGGAAACACCGGTCGATTTCTCATAAAAAGCCATATTCGTATGTAGCAAATTGCTATTATCAGCAGCGGTAAAATATACTGTGCTGTGAGGAGTGAGACGGTGTATGCCTGGCGATGAGCAAGGGAAGGCCAATCTTCTTTACATTTGCCATCTTTTGTTATTTTACCAACAACAGTGAGTGGAATAACAAAAATAAAAGCTGCCAGCCACACGAAGGACACCCATATTACTGCACCTCTTCTTTTTAGCTTTGGCCTCCAAGGATTTGTTACAACATGGCACCGATAGATCGCCATGGATGTGATGGTGAAAAGTCCTGCATTGTATCCGGTTGTAACAACAGTCAGATGTACTCTGCAGTTGTATGTTTCAGACGTAAGGCTGAAGTGTTGTAGAATAGAAACAGGCGAATCCGAACACAGCAAAACCAAATCTGCAATAGCCAGACTTATAACAAATGTTCCATGAATTGTCTTTCTAGCGTTTCTCTCGTTAACTATGATAAGAACAAATATGTTTCCTACAAGCCCTATGATGAATACTGTTATGATAACTGCAACCTTGGTCCGCCATTGCAAGTTCTTCTCTATTGCGGGGCTTAAAGAATCGTGGTCAATGCGTCCGTTTTGTGGATCGTTTCTGCCCAGAACTTATTCACCGTACAAGTGTCACGTTTTCAGTGCTGCAGCCACGCTCACAAACCTACGAGTATACCATTACTACAATGTGTTCTACGCCCACAAAATAAGTTGCAAAACAAGTCAGGTAATGATACTATCTGTGAATAATTCACAGTACATGTGTCACGTTTTCAGTGCTGCAGCCACGCTCACAAACCTACGAGTATACCATTACTACAATGTGTTCTACGCCCACAAAATAAGTTGCAAAACAAGTCAGTTAATGATACTATCTCTGAATAAGGAAGTGCAGATATGATAACCGGTAGATGTAGATTACAGAACGCAAGGATATTTCTGTTATCTCAGCTATTAACCAGACCCACAATGTTTGAACAGCGTAATACAGGCTTTTAACACATGGTGAGTCCAAAGTTTTTTTCCGCCTTTTCAGTTCGTTGCTAGTTTGGGTAAAAATCTTCACAATGGTTGCCGCAGGGAAGTCGGCCAAAAATGTTGCGCGTGAATCATATTCACACAAAACGAATATTTGCGAAAAAACTTCAAATTAATTACTAGTCTCTTTATCTTGGGTAAATTAATTTGGTTAAACCGGCTTGCGCGAAAAAATACATGTATTGCTTTTCCCACTTACAAAAGCTGTCGTTTTACTACGTATCCTCCAGCGAGAAGAAGATTGTTATTATAAATACGTACACAGACTGCCCATTTATAAAACATCCCTTAATTAGGTTGCCGATGCATATCAGTTTCGAACTTAAGTGGTTCTTGCGTCTGCCTGTCGCAGCAGCTGTTGATGTACAGACAATTGAAAGTCCTATTAATTTGTAATGTGGAAAGTGTTCATCTTGGTTACTAGTCAAAAGTTTGCGTCAAATCCCTTTTTAATGTTTTAATCATTAGATTTGTTATACAAATAAGTGACTTTTGCCTGCTCTATTTAGCAGGTGGTAATAGATGATGCTTGTCGAGTATTAATTTCATTCAAGAAAATGACAGCGTCTAAGTGTTGGGACACAATTGAATTATTTACCATGTCAGAAGTTTTAAGTTCACGATAAAAGTTACTGCAGAAACGACGGGAAGTTTCATGGTGCATATGAAGATTGTAAATACTGAGGTGAAAATGCTGCCATATTGAGTCGCCCGTGATATATCAAATTTCTTAGAATTTTCAGACACACTTAAGACTGAGCTTCATTTTTTTTCTATTGTCAACTTCCGAAAGCTTTTTTTTTTTTATTTTTCTACCCCTTAAAAACCATAGACGCTGGAAAAAAAACAGCTACACCCAGCTTTAGTCCATTGCTGGACCAATTAAAAGAGCCTGTATTTAACATGACGTTTTAATAGCCACTACATTTAGTCAATATTTGAGCACGCTATTGTGAGAAGTGACAGCTTGTTCACATCTGTAAGCATAGTAATCGATCTTATTGACGTCCCTCTTTAATTTTCTCACATTAATTTTTAACACATTCTACAAAAGGTAAGCAGATCAAGAATGAGTGATCAAAATTTAAAGTATTTTCTTGCTACAGAATTTGTTTGTTTTAGAAAAGCAAGCTGGTGTATTTGCGTGATGCTTAAGGCCCGGATATTGATTGATTCTCTAAAATGGAAAAGCGGGGCTATACGATTCAATTAAATACAAAGGGCTCATAGTTCATAGCAAGGAGTTCTCTGTATAAACTGATGAATGATTCATTCATTTTTCTTTTCAATATCTTTTCATGAACTAATCTTACTTCGTTACAAAAGCTATTACCTTTCGCCTTAGTCTCCCTGCCGACAGGCATCTAATTTTTTCTTGGTTGACATTTTTTTAAAACAAGTGTGGAACAAGAGATTAAGGATTAACTTAAGAAAATCGTGTTTCCGACTGCCTGGCCTTTAAACACTGTCCTCAGCCCGGTGAAACTCAAATTAGTCTCTTATATCTTAGTTTATTCCAATCATTTTACCCGACTCCGCGCTGTAAAGTCGAGTTCAAGTCCTCTCGCGGCCTATAAAAACTGTTTTTCGTAACACGATCAGTCTTTTCTATAATTTTTTTGGTAAAAAATCAAAGCCTATTGTAACTTATTACGTATGGTTAATGAGACACCGTTCTTAAAATAGCTGCGCAGTATGACTTCGAATTAAATATAGACTGTGAAATATGTCACTGGGAGGATGCTTGTTTCAGGACGACTTCTCTTAGTTCATGAACTAAGTTTTACTCTTTCCCTTTAGATTTTTCAGGTGAAAAAACCATCTTCAATTCTTCGGGAGCCTCACGGTTTCTTCCAGTGTATCCGAAATTCTAGGCGGGTCCTACAGTTGCAGTTCGCCGCATCGAACATGGAGAAAGCAAAAGTACCTTGACACACCTCCTAAACTGTCTGCTCTGAAAACAGTAGATGATTGGGTTAACAGCTGAGTTTAAAGTTACTAGGACAACGGTTGTCGTGTGAACTATGTCACCTTGAGAGTTTAACCCATAGAAACCAAGAACATAGGCAATGAGACAGGGAAGCCAACATACTGCGCAAACAACTGTCACGGTCAAGACCATTTTCGTGACACGTTTGCGTGACTTGATGACGGCGCGCTGTGATTGTTCTACCGGTTGCGAACTTGTGACCCAGAGTTTAAAAACCACTCGGCTGTAAAGAAGCGTCATAACAGACAACGGTAAAATTCCAACTACAATGAGCCATCCAAGGCTATAAGCATTCAAATACCAACCAGAGGGCCAATCCTCGAAGCAAAAATCTAAATCCTCGTTGTATTTCACCAACACATATACTGGAAGATTCCAGAGGATTGAAAACAGCCAACAGGCAGGTATGATGAATTTGATTTTGGCCTTTGTGATACGATTTTTCTCGTCGTGTGGGTACAACACCGCAAAATATCTTTCAACTGCAACAGCAATCAGTGATACCACCGAGACCACGGCCCCGGTCCATAACAAGTTCCCTCCGGTTAGGAACTTGCAGAGGTAGTCCCCGGTGTGCCCCGTCGGGTGTTGGTACGTGTGAATTAGGATATACCGAGGGATCAAAAATATAGCTACCACCATATCCGCGCAGGCGAGATTCACCAACAAATAATTCATAGCGCTTCTCATTAGCCGGTTTCTCATGACAACAAGACAGACCAGAGAGTTACTGACGAGGCTGATTAGCACAAGAAACGAGAAAGCCACACGAAGGCTGATTTCCGCCGCTTCTGTGTAAGTGAAAAGCGACATGGTGTGTTTGAAACCAAAACTTTGCTGAGCAAATCAGATCTGAAAATAACAAGGAAACGAATGGTTAATAATGTTTTTGCCTTAGTGTTCAGAATAAACATTCTACGCTAAGTAAATCATGGGTTCTATGAAGTTCTGTTTTATTTGGTCGATTCATGGGATAATTAACATCAAGAGAGGATTAAGGCTCTCTTGTTAATAAACATTTTTCTGCTCTAAGGTGTTTCCAAAGGCATCACCTTAACAAAACCAAGAAGATTAGCATGCGGAAAGTTACGTGTAAACTAAGGGTTCTGCGCCATCCGCTGTCTGAGTTGACAGAAAAAATTTCAACACATAAACCAGTTAAAAAAATTAATGATTTATTATTGTTTACACGAACCTTAGAGCTCCTTTGCTCGAGAACAGGTTTTCTCATGTTCAGTGAAGTAATCACTGTGTCGCTTTTATACTTCAGCATTTAGTATTTATTAAACAATACTCTTTTGTGTAATTTATATTCGAGTTAGAGATGCTCTCCACATCGTCAAACAGTCCTGAAACACGAAATGTTAAGTTGAGTCCGACCAGTTCCCGCAAAGAAGAGAAGCGTTTGAATCAGACTGCTGTAACATGTGTCTTAGCTCTGACGAAAAAGAAAAGTGTGACGATAAAGTTTTCGCCCCAAAACTTGGAAAACTGAATCTTCGCGGACGGCACAATAACAACTGGGGGAAATAACTCTGTAGAGACGACTTGGCAGCGAGAACGGAAACTCGTCACGATTTCCTGGTACACGGAGATCTGCTTCGAGCGAGCTTATACGGACGTCAAGGATAAGACAATCTTTGGTTCCACAGTAAAACTGCTATTGTTACACAAATCGCAATATTTGAATAAGGACACAAAGGAGCGGAAAAAGATCTCTTTGAAGTTAAACGAAAACTATTTAAATATTCCATCTGTTTCTACGACAGAAAGAATCTCAAAATTAAAAAGACGGATGCAATAAACTCTAGGCCATTAAAGTAGGAAACCTAGGTGCGAATTTACAGCTCTGATATAGAAAACAATACCTATCTTTATTGCAGTAGCGCAGCTCAGAAAATAAAAAACGGAAAGGCAATTAAAAGTTTCTGCTTATCTATGCAAGATTGGTTTGGAAACCATCGCATGAAAAGAAATTAAATTTACGAGTATAAACTCAGCTGCTATCTACCATGAAAACCAATGTTTCCAGAAAGACCATTAGCACTTATATTTACCAAAAAAAAACCATGTAATAAATAACAAAAGTGCCGACAAGCAGGTGCATATGATGAAAGCGAGTAACAACAAAAATTTATTCAAAAGCTACTGTGGTTTTTTATGCATTTTTTGATTTTTTAAAATGAAAGGACTTGAAATGGTTAAATGTGAAAGTTTACGAATACATATGTTTCGAATAACACACACAGGAAAAATCAGTAAATTCTCCCGTAACAAAAGCCACCTTTAGAAAATTTTCACGGTGGTCAATTTACATTGGGCTTTTTCTCCGGAAAGTAAAGCGCGGC
Organism: Pocillopora damicornis; assembly: GCF_964200805.1. Classification (NCBI taxonomy): domain Eukaryota; kingdom Metazoa; phylum Cnidaria; class Anthozoa; order Scleractinia; family Pocilloporidae; genus Pocillopora; species Pocillopora damicornis. The sequence goes on from NC_142679.1 coordinate 21,482,264, forward strand.
TGGCGCCAAAAATTGACCTCATTTGCACATGCCTTAGTTTTGGCCGCTGTGTTGTTTTAGACACCAATAGATATTTTTACATTTTTGAAAAGTAGTATGCTGAAGCTGTTAACTACAAGGCTTCTCTCGAAGTGGATCTCATTAACGTCAAGCTCCTTTAAGACAATTTATTATAAATCCCACTCCCCTTCACCGATGCGCCATTTCATTATGAAACAGGAAAATCAAGGCTTCAATATTGAACTCTAAGGAATATTTATATAAAGTGATTGTAATGTAGTTACAATTTGCGTTCATTTAGATTTTTGTTAACACTTCGGTTGAAAATAATATCTTCAAAATTTAGCCCTTATCAACAGATGTAACTGAAATATACGAATCAATGAGTTAATTTTATTTGGAAAGTTAAAGAAATAACTGATATTGAAACCAAATTGAACTCAACAAACATTATGTACATTTAAGATATATAAGACAAGAAGGTTGACAATTAAGTTCTCATATATATGCTTGTCTAAATTTGCTGAGCCAGACGAGTGCACACTAATAAATAGATTAGAGAACGGTATTGCATTGCTTTTGGATTATGAACAAGTTAATACTATGATGGTGCTTATGTCAAAGATTAGAGCTTCGAGTGATCGTTACAAATAATATACAAGTCGTGCACAATTTTCAATCAGGTTTGAGCAGGAATAGACAACGAGCAGTCTCTCCTTTTGCCGAAGTCCAACGCGCAAGTAAAGGGAAATAATCAGTGGAAAAAATAATTGATGTCTGCGTACCTCACTTCTAGAGTTCCGTGGCGCACTAAAAAATCATTTTCTTTTCACAGATTTTTTTCCTCGCGCGACGGACTTCGCCGAAAAGATCGGACTGCTTGTAGTCTCAAAATGAATCTTAACGTCTACTTCTTTAGAACTGCACTTCTTTTGTATAAAGTCTTTTTACTTCTGCTATTGTTTCCGATATAAATTGATCCTGCAAATAGCCAGCTATTTTCTTTCCAGGATTTTAAAAAGGCTTGTGTGTTTCTGTCACCTTGAATTATAGCCCCTGTGAATGCATATTTATCTTTATGACGAGATCACTCAGCTGTTAGATTCTTGTTTCTTCTTTTTCTCTTTTTGGTGACATCAGTGACGTGAGACGAGTGTAAGAGACACGTGACTCCCCAGTGGCATAAATCATGAATGTGACATAACTTAAACGATCTGGTATGAGTACCCGTGAGTTAGAGCAGTTTTTCTGCACTTGTATTTGACCGATTACAGAGTATGCATGTCTTGTCTCCCCACGTACCTTTCCAACGAGAATGAAGGAGAACAAAAGCGAGCAATTCGCATCGTCTTTTCCTTTTGCTCATAGAATGAGGCATTGGCTGAACCAGACTTAAACAAATTTCAGATCGCTGTCAGGGACCTATTTTATAAATTATTCAATAACTTCTTCAGTGTGAGCTCCATGACCTTCTTCCTGTTCGTAGCACAAGTACTTTGAACTTTAGAAACAAACAGAAGTTTAAGCCCGTGTTCAAGACAGAAATCTTTCTTAACAGTTTTATCACTTTTAATGCCCTTAAAGCCTAAATTATTTTGTCAGAATTTTATATTTAATCGAAATATTTTATTTATAACCGTAACAGATGTACAAACATATTTCCATAAAAACTTGCTTTAAACCACTGATACTTCTTTTTAATGCTACTATTGATATCGTCTTTTTTAATAAGCGTGTAATTCAATTTTTTAGTTTCTGAGCGATAGTGAATAAACTATGTATCTTTCATTCTATGTTGGCGCCTGCGCGACACGTGACACGTGACCGTAGTACAGGGCGCGTGTTAAAAACGTGACGTAATTACGACGGTACTGTTTATTCATCACTCCATAAACGACTGGGTTTAGACAGCTATGGAGCCTTGAAAATATATCTGCAACAAACCAGAGCTCTTCATAGGAAACATTTCTGAATCACACTCTCTCTTGTATTTTCTTCTCCCAGGATCCGTCTGTTAGTGAATAAATTGCTGTTTCTCGGAAACACCGGTCGATTTCTCATAAAAAGCCATATTCGTATGTAGCAAATTGCTATTATCAGCAGCGGTAAAATATGCTGTGCTGTGAGGAGTGAGACGGTGTATACCTGGCGATGAGCAAGGGAAGGCCAATCTTCTATACATTTGCCATCTTTTGTTATTTTACCAACAACAGTGAGTGGAATAACAAAAATAAAAGCTGTCAGCCACACGAAGGACACCCATATTACTGCACCTCTTCTTTTTAGCTTTGGCCTCCAAGGATTTGTTACAACATGGCACCGATAGATCGCCATGGATGTAATGGTGAAAAGTCCTGCATTGTATCCGGTTGTAACAATAGTCAGATGTACTCTGCAGTTGTATGTTTCAGACGTAAGGCTGAAGTGTTGTAAAATAGAAACAGGCGAATCCGAACACAGCAAAACCAAATCTGCAATGGCGAGACTTATAACAAATGTTCCATGAATTGTCTTCCTAGCGTTTCTCTCGTTAACTATGATAAGAACAAGTATGTTTCCTACAAGCCCTATGATGAATAGTGCTATGATAACTGCAACCTCGGTCTACCATTGCAGGTTCTTCTCCATGGCAGGGCTTTAAGAGTCGTGGTCAATGTGTCCGTTTTGTGAATCGTTTCTGCCCAGAACTTATTCACCGTACAAGTGTCACGTTTTCAGTGCTGCAGCCACGCTTACAAACTTACGAGTATACCATTACTACAATGTGTTCTACGCCCACAAAATAAGTTGCGAAACAAGTCAGGTAACGATACTATCTGTGAACAAGGAAGTGTAGATATGATAACTAGTAGATGTAGATTACAGAACGCAAAGATTTTTCTGTTATCTTAGCTATTCACCAGACCCAAACACTCCTCAACAGCTAACCTTGCATCTCCAATGTTTGTGAAAGCTGACCTTCTTACTGTGTTATGCAGGCTTTTAAAACATGGTGAGTCCAAAGTTTTTTTTCCGCCTTTTCAGTTCGTCGCTAGTTTGGGTAAAATCTTCACAATGGTTGCCGCAGGGAAGTCGGCCAAAAATGTCGCGCGTGAATCATATTCACACAAAACGAATATTTGCGAAAAAAATTAAAATTAATTAATACTCTCTTTATTTTGGGTAAATTAATTTGGTTAAACCAGCTTGCGCGAAAAAAATACATGTATTGCTTTTTTCACTTACAAACGCTGTCGTTTTATTACGTATCCTCCAGCGAGAAGAAGATCGAAATTATATATACGTACACAGACTGCCCATTTATAAAACATCCCTTAATTAGGTTGCCGATGCATATCAGTTTCGAACTTAAATGGTTGTTGCGTCTGCCTGTCGCAGCAGCTGCTGGTGTACAGACAATAGAAAGTCTATTTAATTTGTAATGTGGAAAGTGTTTATCTCGGTTATTATTCAAATGTTTGCGTCAAATCTCTTTTAAAATATTTTAATCATTAGATTTTTCATACAAATAAGTGACTTCTGCCCGCTCTATTTAGGCAATGGTAAAAAATGATGCTTACCGGGTGTCAATTTCATTCTAGAAAAAAATTGGCGAGTTTATCCTGCGTTTTAAGTGTTGGGAAACAATTGAATCATTTACCATGTCAACAGTTTTAAGTTCACCATAAAAGTTATTGCAGAAACGACGGAAGTTTCATGAGAAGATGTATCACTGACTAATATTTTACTGAGGAGAAATTGCTGCCACATTGAGTCGCCCATGACATATCAAATTTCTTAGAATTTTCAGACGCACTTAAGGCTGAGCTTCACTGCCGTAAACATCATCGTGCGGCAGTGTTTAAAGCGCGAAAAATAGAATGCAATGGTGCACGAACACCTTGAATTATTTTTGGACAAAAATTGCTCCCGCTCTTTCCACAGACGCGTCTCACGTATCTACATTATATAAAAACACACTTTTGCATATTTAGTTCATTTAGCGAAATATGATAAGATGAATTATGCAGAGATCAATTTCGGGAATACATCTTTAATGTGGGTCCTATATCCTCTGTTCAGGTGAGGAAGGTCAAAAACAAATGGCCGCTGACGCATGTAGATGGAATTACGCAACAATGAAGATCCGACTGGGCTAGGGTTAAAATATAATTTGGGAGTGTGAAGATAACTTACATCTATATATCTTGGCCCCACTTTTGCTACCGATACATAACGTGCACACACGCGTATAATTTATCCGTAGAAAGTGAAACTGCGCAATTACCGTGATGTACGTAAATAGCGTCGTCATGCAAATCTGAGAAAATTGACGTCGGCTAACGTCCACGATGGCATGCGTGTAAAAGTGCGGTCAATTTTTATCGGCTTAACCCTCGAGAAAAGAAGGATTAAAGGACATTTGTGGATGAAGGCTGTGACATGTTGGTTACTTACTTCGTTAGCTTCACGTAAACAAGGTCGTGGAGCAACGAGATACCAAGAGACCGCGGTGATACGACTGAAAGCCTAACATTTTTTGGGTTTTAATAGCGTTAGGTAAACCCCAAGAAGAAAATAAGGATAATGATTATTGGAAGGCATAAAGCTAACTCAAAGATCTGTCGGAGCCGCCCTTTGTTACCGTTTGCCCAGTACTAAGGAACGCGGGCGCACAAATTGTTCGTTAGTGCTGTGTCATGTGCTCTTACATGACGTATTGATTCATCCCCGTCAAGATGGCAGAGGAAGACATGTCTCCTCTGCATCGTAAAAAGCCCTGTCGTGCATGTAGAGATTTCAAGTCATGGATGAATCAAGGGAATAGAAACAAAAGTACTATGGTAAGGTCTTTAGATCATCACAAAATCAAAAGAATCAGAGCTATAACATATTTGAAAGAAGAACATCATCATGATGTGAAGGAGAAATTATGTTACATCACCTGGGTTACATCATCATTACACATGCACAAATTTTATTCGATTGTCCCAAATTTTAGGTTTAGTTCTTCTCAGAAATCTCGAATAATCCATTAATTTTAGTTTTTAACCCAATTCTCATCAGAAGCTATTTCAAATCACCAAAAGCGTTTCCACAGTATTATGCGAGCGCATGCATAGCTACCGGTATAGGTGACTTTCGATTTTGGTAAGAAATTACGGCTCCACTCAAATAGCCGTCGGTTGCTCATTAACCTTTCCAAGGATAGTGAACAGCTAATATTCAGTCAAGCATAATCGTAACTATCAATGGGACACTGTTAAGACCTGTTAAACAGATGCCTGACTACATTGATCAGTGTTTTTCCCTTTCCGTGCTACTCGAGCTAAATGCAGTAGTATAACACCTCCAACTTGTTGTTTTAAGGCCTCTTATGGTCTTTGTGGTCAGAGTGTAGAGTTGAATGACAACCTCTTGTTTCCCCCCCCTCCCCCCCTCCCCCCCTTCCTCCTGACATCCTTTCTGGTTTCATTCTTCCCTAGACACTCCTCTCTCTTCTTCATCCCCCCCTCCATATCTTTCCTGTCACCCCTCCCCTGTCATCCCTTCCTTTTTAACTTCTCTCCTTATAAATTTCCTTTTCTACCATTTTTCACTTTCTAGTATTATGAAATTATCTCTTCTTAGAAGTTGAATTTTTTTATTTATTTATTATTTTTTTTACCAGAGTAATAACAAGAACTCGTCTCAAAGCCATGACTCAGCATCTCAGGATGAATCCAGTGTAGAGTGTCCCCTTGATAGGCAAGAACTTGGCCGATCAACATGGAACTTTCTTCACACAATGGCTGCATATTATCCAGACAATCCTTCCCAACAACAACAAAATGACATGGCTAGTTTTGTAAAAATATTTTCCAAATTTTATCCTTGTGAAGACTGTGCTTCACATCTTAGAGAAAGGTAAATTTGTCTTAGTGCAGCCATACAAGCATTGGATTTTTCATTTTACTGAAAATTGTGTACTTTTTATCTTGATTTTTTTTTTTTTTTTTAGGTTACAAACTCATCCCCCTGACACAAGCAACAGATACAGTTTTTGTCAGTGGATGTGCCATATGCACAATGAAGTAAACAGGAGGCTTGGAAAAAAAGAATTTGACTGTTCAAAGGTTGATGAGCGATGGCTTGATGGGTGGAAAGATGGATCATGCGACTGATCAATGTATATAGTATTACAATATGATTAGTCATCAGTGTCTAAAAACTTTAATAGTAATACACAGGAACCATGCAGGAGGAGGGGCTGGGGGACTGTAGCCCCCCCCCCCCCCCGCTCTTTTAAATTAAACAAAAAGTTATTTAACAAAAATAACAAAGCCAAAAATAGCCCCCCCCCCCACTCAAAAACTTACTGCATGTTACTAAACATCTTTCAAAAGAAATATTGCTTATTTAAATGATTCTCCAGTGTGCTGGTAGATCCAGTATAGTTAGGGGAGAAATATTGTTGAGACAATGAAATATAACAACAAAAATAAAAATGAGACAATATGTTAACCTCAGAAAATAAGGTATTTAATCAGTGCCTTCAGTGTGTAAGGAATATGGATTTTTATGAACAAAAGCTAAGCTCTTCTCAAATAGGAGTTGTGCAACCTTCAAACAAATAGATGTTTCCCCCACCAGAAAAACAAATACAAAAGCAAATGCTCCTCTTTGAGCTTGGCAAAAGCTATTACTTGAGAGGAAGTAAGATATAGCAATACTTTGTAGTATTCAGTGATATCACTATAATTTGTAAATTAAGGTCACAAGAATGAAGGAGACAATCACCTACTAAAGTAGCTCCTGATTGTTAACAAATTTTCCTTGTCAGCACCTTACAATTAACATACACAGAATGGTATGATGAATATGCATACTGATGTTAGGGTGTAAAGGGTTACCTCTCCTACCCTTAGAGGTTATGAAGTGATTGAGGTGTGGCCTCTTTTAACACCAGAGAATAGGCATATGATACAACAGTCACAGGTTGGTGTCTTTATGTATTACCAAATTCCCTTGAGTAATTTTCAAGGACATTTACAGTGCATAGAAGCAAGAATTACAATCACTTCATGGGAGATACAAGGTCACAAGAGTTTTTAATTGAACTGGATAGAAAAGTAGATGAAGCCTTCTCAAACCCCCTGGAGTTTTGACTCTCTAAAAGGTTTTTCTTCAAAATGTAATTTGGTTTGATGATATTACATTTTTAAAAAAAAAAACTACTACCCACAATTTTTTGGCATGTTTGATGCTTTCAAGTTTTGCTTAACCCTGGATCACTAGCATTCATTTTGGTGAAGTGATTTCGAATTTTCAAAATTGAGGGGTTGGACAGCTGCAGTATTTGTAACAGAAATTGAAATCTTCACGAATTCTAAGAACAAGAAGGAAATTTCACCGATGGTTGATTAATGCAGCTTATTTCACACTGATTGAAATTAAATTTACCATTAGCTGTAAAACAAAAGAATGAGTTCTCCTGAATGGGTGAAAGAAGATCTACTTCACGTTGTATTTCAGTTCGTTAACGAAAGCAACCTTCTTTGAATTGCTAGCATGCTGAATATTTATTTTGTTTCCAAGAGGCTGGTATTAATTGTGAATCACCGGCTATTACGATGAGAATCTAGTTATCAGTGTATCAATTTCTGTTTAAAGTGATTATTTAGAGTTCCACAACCTATTGAAAAATTGATACCATCTTCCGAAATTTCATGGTGTTAGATAAACTTTCTGAGCGAAAATATTTGGAAAAGTTCAGGGACGAACTGGATAGAATAATGAATAATTATTTGCGTACATTCATCGGCAATTTGGCCGAATGATAATTTTATTAAACGCTAAAGCAATACAAAATTAAGAAAGCACTTAGGGTTATGAATATTAAAGCTAAATGCGTGCTGCGCTTAGAGGAAAGCTGTATATTCTCGAACATTCAGGATTTTTCTTCCCTTTTTTGAATTTAAATCTGAAAAAAAAGAATCGCGTCTTTTTCAGAACACATATACGGTTTCAATTTTTGTTGGGATTTTAATTGGATTTCTGTATATTTTGAGATGTTGCAGCCTCTTTTTCTATGTTCAACGAATTGAGAGAAATTACCAAAACTTAAAGGAAAAACTTATATGAAAGATATCGCCCTCAGCAACAGGGCTTTGGCACTTTGTTTTCATATTGGGGATGCTGAATTACTATCAGTACCCTTAGGGACAAATTTAAATAAATGTAATTAGAATTGACCGAGTTCTGCGTGATGTGACAGCTGTAGTGTAAAAAGTCAAGACGGAGTATCTATTTAAAATGATTTCGTAATTTTGAGGAAAAGAAAAGGTTAAACTTTTTTTCACAAACCCAATTAGAGCACCAGAACTCGATTTGTCATAGGCATGAAATATTCATTTATCTGAAGTAGAAGGCGTCATGATAGATTTATCTGCGAAATTGATTCCCAAATTTAAACGTAATTAAAAAGGCGAGGCTAACTTTTAATTTTCCCGGCAATACTGGACCAAGACTATTTAAGAATATCTGCAGTAGGTAAAATCATGATAAAAATTCCTTTGGATAGAAGTTCTGAGACAGCCATCTAGAAGGCGATAATTGGAGGAAAATTGAACACCTTAAATTGTGAAAAGTTTTTTGATCAAAATTTTCTTCGCTCAAAGTTCAAAGTACACCGTCCTTTACGTACTTTGTGCATCTTGCAAATTCATGTCGCCAGTACCCAAGTTTTTTTCTTTTCTTGAATAGGTCAAGTCATATGAAGACGATTAATTACACCTTTGCTCCAGGATTTGTATTTAAATTAATCAAATATAGAAAGAGTATTGTCGAGTCAATTACATTAAAAGCTTCCGCAATACACAGTGCACTTTCCGTGTTCTGTAAATATACCTTATTCAATCATAATCTGTGTGTGAGTTTTATTCTAACAATAAGTCCTTACATTGAGGAATATTGCCTATCAAAGACTCAATTTGCCACTTTCTATATTTGTTTGCCCAGTGATTCGTCGGTAGAAAAAGAGATGAGATTTGGCTGTCGTGGTTTATCTCCACATCAAGGCACCGTGACAAGTTCTTAAGTGATCTTTATTTCCTTCTCAGGCTTAGCTGCTGTGGCAAATTCATAAACCTGAGAAGGGCTTAAGTCTGGTTGACAGAATTAATTCGAAGCGTCATTTTAGAGCTTAAGGACTAAAGCTTATCGTAAGTTTAAGTGTGGTTTTGAAAACTTGACCTATAGCGCGCACTCGAAAGGTGCAAATATATTTAGCTCAAATATTCTGAACTGGCAGCGAAATTTTTAGTAACAGCAGGAAGGACTGAAAAAGAAAGTAAAACTTCAGTGATAAATTGGCAACCGGAAAACGACCAAAAAGAAACTGTGAAACAATTAAGGACTGAAAGGCTAGACATATTTGCATTGAAGTAAGGATAAATGGCTCTAAAGAAAGATATGACAAATCAATAAATTAACGATTCTTTGCCGAAGCACACACTAAATGGATCCGCAGACTATTGTACAGAGATGTATTTTTTTACAGATCTTCGCTTCGCTATGAAGTCATCAGTGGTGCTATCAGTTCACGAAAATTCAATTTTAGAACCGTACTTGAAGCTTCTTTGAAACTCGAGATTATTTGATTTTATTGATTAATTTTGCTCAATCGCGTTCACGAAACTGATTTCTTCACAGGTTATTATTTGTTTCACGGTGGAGGCATTTGTCACTGGCGGTAGAGAAGACAAGAAAAACCACATAGATTACAAGCTCGCGCAGGAATGATTCACGGAAACGCCTCTAGCCGCTGGTGGGTCGAGCTTTTAACAGAAGTGACAATTTTCGTTATAGGGTTTTTGGGAAATATCTTTGTGCTTATTATCGTTCACAAGAGGAACGCTAGGACGACAGTACATGGGATTTTTGTTACAAGTCTGGCTATTGCAGATCTGGTTTTGCTGTGTTTTGATTCACCTGTTTCTATTTTACGCCGGTTCAGTCTCGAGTCTGAAACGTATAACTGCAGAGTACATCCGTCTGTTGTTACAACCGGATACAATGCAGGACTCTTCACTATCACTTCCATGGCGATTCATCGGTGCCATATTGTAACAAATCCGTGGAAACCGAAGCTGAAGCGGAGAGGTTCGATAATTTGGGTGTCGCTTGTGTGGCTGGCTGCTTTTATTTTAGTTATTCCACTTATTGTTGTCAATAGAATAACAGAAAATGGCAAATGTGAAGAGCAGTGGTCCTCACTCACAGTCCGTCGGGCATACACTGCTTTGCTAATGACACTTCAGTACATGCTACCACTGCTCATAACAGCAATTTGTTATCTTCGAATACTGGTATTTTTGAAACAGCGGCCTGTATTGCCGGGAAACAACGATCCCAGCAACAAAAGTCCAGCTCTAAATGAAGAGAACACCAGAGAAACAATAACGATACTAAAGACCGTAGCAGCAATTGTTTTCTTGTTTTTGGTGTTGTTGTTGCCAAATCAAGTCGCTTGGATGCTGTTGGATTTCAGAAATGTTTCCTATGAAGAGCTTTGGTTTGTTGCAGATATACTGACAAGACTGCATAGCTGTCTAAACCCAGTTGTGTACGGAGTCACGAACAAACAGTACCGTCGTAGTTACGCTAGCTTTTTATCGTGCATGTTTTACACGATATCGTGCATGTTTTGCGGTTGCAGACGATCTGGGAGCCTTGATCTTACGCCAGCGGAAAACGCTACCGCATAATTCAGGAAACGACTGAGCAATTTGCCTGTGGTTACAAGGAACAGTGTTAGAGTCAAGAACTTAGGATCTTCTTTAAAAAAAATTACATTTGTTAAGGGGCGCTACTCATGCCATGTTTGACCAAAACACATTAACCCCCTCACAAACTTTTTAACTAAATACGTTTTAACGCAAAATGTTTCCCATATCCCTTGATTAATTTATGTTATTCTATGTTATTCGCATGTGATTAACCTCGGTTGCCAGACAAATTACCTGATCTAGGCGGAGCATCATCAACTTTATATACAAAAAGGATAATCTCGAGAAACAACTCAAGGAATATAGTTCCTTCTTAAACTTCCTGGTTATGCGCTCTACTGTAAACGTTAGAGTTAGCGCCTAGGGAGCTTGCTAACGCTTTTGATTCAAGAAGGGGTGCTATAGCTAAGCAGATTCTCCTTTTGAGGAAATTTTAGTTTTCGAGGGTTGGCCCTTCGTCAGAGCGAGAGAAGAAGGGCTAACGCTCGAAACGTCAGCTTTGAAACTCTATCCGGTGGCCAATTTACATTATCGACTCAGTTGATAAAACCAACATTTTCAAATTTTTTGTGGGCTGTTTCGCTCTGACGAAGGGCTAACGTTCGAAACCTCAGCTTTTAAACTCTTTACGGAAGTCAATTTACGGTATCAAAACCAAAATGATCTTGTTATACTCTCCCACCGACACAGCACCATAGTTTCCTCAGAAACTTACCCCCTCTAATCGGTTTTACCGCGAATGCTCAAAAATTAAACAAAACCTAATACATTTTAGTCCATGTAGCTTTGCCTGATAATATATCTGTTTTACTGATTCAAATGGTTACTGAGGTTTTCGTTCTAAACTTTGCTTAGGATTCCTTAGCACTAATCAAACGTACTTATTCTTGAATAACCGAGACGATTTATCGCGGATTATTTCCAAAATATCAACGAAAAATTGGGTGATGGCTACATTGAAATTGAGTGACTCAAATTTGTAACACTTTACGCTGAGAACCAGGAGCTGATAATGGGCTCCTGCAAGAACTTATAAAATGCTAATGAGGAGGAAATTTGTATATCGACGAAAATCCAAGTCACGACGCGACAGTGACTCAACGGGTAAGACAACGATTCCATATATGCCGCGAACGAACGTACTCTTCAGAACACTTCTTTGTCGCGACGGCACGCCTATCACGTGAATTTTGATCATGCAGGGTTTCATAGCGTAATAAAGGCACAACTGAGTGCGCTCCCTAGCAGGCAATGACAGGAAAAAATTCATTTAAATTTAATTTGAAAATGCAAGTTGCGCGAGTTGCATTAATTGTGGTAAGGATAGGAAGGACGTAAATACATTTGTTATGACGTCATGTCATGGTTACTTAACTCGCCAGTAACATGAATAACAAGCGCTTCAATAATTATCATCTTGTTGTAGGAGACCACTCAGGGCATTGGTGGCGTTTTAGAGGAAAAAAATTATGAATTTATCATTTATCTTCGTCCTTTTTTTAATCATACTACCGTCGACGTGTTAGCGTGAATTACTAAGACTAATTATGACTCCTAGCGTTTCAAATTGGCATGAAATGTTTTCCAGAGGCCGTAATTCGGGTTTGCCCTTTGTACAACTTATTTTTAAAGTCATTTAATGAGTGCACCTATCAGTTTAGCTTTTGAAAGTGCGCAATTGCTCCTAACCGGAAAGATATCTCCATAGCAACAGGTCCTTGTGTTGGAGGGTGTGTTAACCATTGACTCTTGTAACATGTTATATTATATTTAAACTATTAATCAAGCTCACGGTTCAAAGTACTTTAACATGAGTCCAAGACTGAACGTAAGGAGATTCCATTTTTTAACGCTCATTGTTATACGTTATCGGAACCAGTTCCACAGGACAGCTTTACGTCTTAGCGACATAACCTAATTTAGAAACATGTAAAATACATGAATATTGATCGCTGTGCTTAATTCAACGCCTACATTTTATATAATGTACCAGTAGTTAAAATAACAACCTTGAACAAAACTCCTTTATGAAGAATTTTTGTTACAGGATTCAACAAGTCGAAAGATTTCATGAATTACTGAGGCTCGATGTGCGCGAGCATCAATAGATGACATTAAACGACACGGCAGGTAAAGAAAATGGAATATGCCATTATAGAAAGAATAGCGGGTTGTACGGAGAACTTGTTACCTTACAGCTGCCTATTAAGTGAGTTAACTGACCAATCATATTTCACGATCTGAAACATATGTCCAGGGTATTGCCAAAATTTTCCGGAGGCTAGTGAGGCTCTTGGAAATTATTTTGAATTATTGATGAATCGGCATAGTTAGTGAAAAATATAAACGGAAAAATACAAAAAGAGTACTAGTAACATGGTAAGTCAACACTTGTCGGGAAAACATTTTTCATCGAGCCATCATCGATAAACAAAGACAAATACATCATTGTGTAAATTAAGGAAGCGGTCAATCAAGGAACTCGACGATAACAGCTGGAAGAAAGCAAGGCTTCGTTCAGACAAACGAAGCTTTCGCCGAGTCATTGAAACTCACCAGTACTTACCAAGCGATAAGTGATCAAAGGCGATAACAGAACTTAACTTCTCAGACTCAGTTATTCATGTTTGAAATGGAGAACCCAAAATGGGGGTTCCAACTTGCCCTTGAGGTCACTATCTTTATCGTGGGACTTACAGGAAATATCTTTGTACTGATTATAGTTCACAAGAGAAACGCCAGGACGACAATTCATGGAACATTTGTTACAAGTCTGGCCATTGCAGATCTGGTTTTGCTGTGTTTTGATTCGCCTGTAGCCATTTTACGTCGTTTTGGCCACAAGGCTGATGTATTTAACTGCAGAATACATTTGACTGTTGTTACAACCGGATATAATGCAGGGCTTTTCACTGTCACATCCATGGCGATTCATCGGTGCCATATTGTTACAAAGCCGTGGAGACCAAAGCTTAAACGAAGAGCTGCAAAGATATGGATGTCACTCGTGTGGCTAGCTGCTTTTATTTTGGTTATTCCATTTATCATCGTCAATAAAATAACAGAAAATGGAAACTGTGAAGATTGGCCTTCCCTTGCTCATCGCCAGGCATACACCGTCTCACTCCTCACAGCACAGTATATTTTACCGCTGCTGATTACAGCAATTTGTTACATACGAATATGGCTTTTTATGAAAAATCGACCAGCGTTGGCGAGAAACAGCAATTTATTTACTAAAAGACAAATCCCTGGAGAAGACAGTACAAGAGAGAGTGTGATAATACTGAAAACCGTAGCGGCTATTGTTTTGACGTTCTCGGTATTGTTATTACCAAATCAAGTCGCTTGGATGCTGTTTGATTTCAGAAATGTTTCCTATGAGGAGCTCTGGTTTGTTGCAGATATATTTACAAGGCTCCATAGCTGTACAAACCCAGTTGTTTATGGAGTCATGAACCCACAGTATCGTCGTAATTACATCGCATTTCTTTCGCGCATGTTGTGTTGTCGTCGATTCCGACGTGTTGCACAGGCACCCCCAAATAGGACAATGGGTGACCAAGCCGTTCCACAAGCTGCATGTATTGAGCAAAACATATCACAGAACCACCAGGCTGACAGTGGCGGTAACATAGAGCTGCCATTAACTATTCAATATTAGTGGTTGGGTCAGTGGTTGATGTGACAACTGTCTCCGCTTTTCGAAGAGTTTTCAAACAGAATCTACCGCATTCACCTCCACACACTAACAAAAGAGCTTTAAGTACTTGGTTGGAAGGACACCAAGCATCAAAGCCTGAAATTGACATAATGAGCGAGAACAAGTGGTTGCATTCCAATGAAAACTCAATGGTTTTGTATACTCAAACTTCAGTTTGTTAAGACTCTTTCTAATCTGAAAAGATTTGCTCCAGTTTGGAAGGATTCCGCTTCAATTTAGTAAGGCTTGCTCCAATTACGAAGGCTTGCTCTGATTTGAACAAGTTCCACACCAATATGGAACACCAATGCAGAGAGATTCTGTTCCATCTTGGAAAAAGCTTACTTCAATTTGGAAAAAATTTGGTGGAAAATTTGTTATTCGTAAGGAAACTCGTTCTTTGCCACCACCTTTAATTTCACAAGCGGTTGTTCAATCGCGCCATGAGATCGTCCTTTAACAAATTCCGCAACTTGTAACAATAGCGGAGGTAAAATAGTACAGTGCATACTCCAAAAAGATGAGGCATTTCCACTGTGTAAAAAAATGCTATGAAAAGCTTTATTTGATCTACAAATATATGTTTTTATAACCTTCTGGCAGTTACCTCAATAAATAACATAAAAAAGGACCATCAATACAAAAGGAAGCTCTTTCAATTCAAAAAGTTCCCTCCATAAATATGCTTGCCATCAAATGTGCTGAAACGTCTAAATTACAAGAACTATTGAACTTGAATCCGATTAGAAGAACGATTAAGGCGCCCACTTTTCTTCTGAGAAGGCTTGTCTTTGATTTTATTCGTTAGGCTGCCGGGCTGAAACAAGACCACATCAAAATTAGTAAAAGACAATTTTTAAGCCACGAGTGTTACTCCATTGAAAAGGATGAGGACGATTGCATGGGATTGAAAAATAAAAAACGCTAAAACTTGCAACTGACCTTTAGAATACTTAGAGAACACATCAAGTTCTTGTTGACTACCAAAACGCCACCAGCATTGTCAAACTCACCGCAGTAATTTGGAGCACTGAACAGAGTAACAAGCTGGAAATTAAGGACAATAAATATGAAATGAAATTGCCTGTCATTCCAGACAACACTTATGAAGTGAAATAACAGTGGACAAAGTTTTTTTTCGTCCCAGGTTTACATCCAATCTACAACTACATTTACACATGCAATTTCCTTCAGTAAGTGCCGACGAAACATTGTTCACTGTTTACGTTGGTATAGAAAACTTGGTGTTGACACTTATTTGAGATAAGTTACCGTAGAAAAAATGTCCATCAACCTCGTACAATTTCACTGTGAGTGTAACAGCGTCATCGTCACCATGCAAGAATATTATAGATTTCTTTTACATGTAATACACGTTCGGGTTTGGCTACCTTTCTCTTCTCGAAAAATCTGTAACCTTCTTCAACAACCTGTAAAAGAAGACAGAGAAAGCCACAAACAATTACCATCACGAATGAGCTGCAGAAGCTCAGCCAACGTTTGCCTCGCTAACGTGGACAACTTTCGTAAGGGAACAAACAAAATACTTTCTTAGTCTTAAATATCAAGTGAATTGAACCTCTTAGTAACAGCCTAACCTAACCTAAGCCTGTCACTCACTCTACTTCCGGAGGGAGGGGAGGGTTCTCCTGTTCCAGTAGTAATATCAACATCTTCGCTCTCTTAGAGCGAGTGCCGTGGCACACAAACCAAAGTAATCACTACGGCCAGTCACACAAAGGGAAATAATACTCGGAGCCAATTAAAACTCAGTGAGGAAACAAGCAAACAGCCTGAAGCGCGAGAAAACATCGTGAATTAGGTAAAGATTTGTTTTAAGCACTGCATCTGACTGGTTGATAGGGTGGCACGAGTATTCTGACTAATCACAGAGCGTGGGAAAAAAGAACCCATAAAATCTCGGATTCCTTTTGACACTCATTTGAAAACTGCTCTATGCTTCGAAAACGGAGATACCTACGCTCTGAAAAGTCCGAGGGGAGTTGGGCAAAAAATGTCGTATTGTGTACCTGATGAGCACGTGCTACTAAGCTTAAGTCGTGCTTCTCGAGAAATGATCGGACAACATCACCACCAAACGTCCACGATACACCGCGGTCATTTTCGCCCCAACCAGTAATGTCCTAGGAATAAATATTTGGGAGAAAGAATCTCGTGAGAATGACCATAAATAAACATAGGGTATCAACGATACGTAATTGGATGGAGAACAACATTTAATACAAATAACAACCGTTCCTGAAGCTCAATATTGCATTACAGATTATGCGGCCGGGAAAACAAACAGTACAATCATAACAGCTGATAAACGTACAGCCTGTTGCAAGTGCGCAGAACACACCGCTTTTTCTAGCGATGGAGACTGTTAAAATTGTTTTCAATTATAGGTACCAAATGCACATGAATAAGTAACCTTGCAAGGTATTAAGTTCTGTTCATTATTTATAAAGACAACCTTTATTTGAACTTGGTAACCACACAAATACACCTTTTAGTGCGTTAAAATTGAAAATTTACGAAATGAGTATAACTCCTGAAAAGGTTTTTTTTTTTCCATTAGGAAACTTTCATGAGAAATGTTTGTTTCTTCTGTATTTCCTCGCTTTTTCAAACCAGTTTCAGACCCTTTACGTTTGCATCGACAAAGTTTGGTGTTACTCTCTAGATGTCACACCTAACCCACATTAATCATACGACCGACGCAATAATTTAGCAGGAAATAAATATATAACCTGTACACCACTCCCAAAAGAAGATTGGATGTTAATTGGTGTACATCAACATGACCCGAAATAAAAATTCATGCAAATTCATTCAATTCTATACCTCATCTGGGTCGGACCAAAGTAAATCACACACAAGTCCTCCGTCAGGAACATCCATGGGCCGCTCTAGAGAGCGCAACTGAACATCAACAATAACTACTGTCATGACTGTTTCACTAAATAATCCACTGACAGAGGAATAGTTTTTATGATTACCAAGATTGCTCAGAAACGTCTATACGATACAGGAATTAAACGCTTGAAATTCTGAAGTGCCTACGGTACTAGTACAAAATTTGCCGACAAACGAGCAAATGCATCAGATGAGTAAAGACATAAGGTAGTCCAAATTCAGACGTTTCTTCAGCACATGGAGTCAATTTGATTCTCATGGTTTCAACACATTTTTTTTAACCTCATCACAAGTGGAGCAATTATAACCGTAATTGAGTCAATTGCTGATGGCTTAATATCTTTATTTAAGGGAATGCTTTACAATTACAATTGAAATTAAAGCCGCTATGGACCAACCTGATCAAAGTCATGTAAATCTGGAGAAAGGCCTCCATGAGAACAAAAGATGGTACTCTCTACAACTGCGGCTAAAAAGAGTTCAAGTACAGTTAAAACGTTTGTGAATGTTAAAGTAAGCATTTTTTATAATTATATAAATTAAATGGACACCATTCTCAGCAGTTTGATTGGTTTGGCTATTTATTTGTCAGCTGATGAAAATGTTACCAAATTACTGTCTCTAAAATTGGAGCATTTTGCTAATTGTGCTTTACCTAGAAAACAGAACCGTAGTTTTTAATCTTAAATTAACAATAAAAATACCTTAAATATAACAAAGCATTTACCAATTGGTAGACAGTTGAAACAGTCTGTAAATGTTTTCCAAAGTTTTATGTTGTATCTTCTTTTACATTCATCATAGAAACCATAAATTCTGAGGAAAAACAAATTAAATCCACTAAATGAAACACAAACAACACTTTCTTTTTTTAATTTCTACCAATCAAATTTTCCCTAAGCTTCCTTAAACTGTATCCCATCACTTGTCACTTCCTTGTAAACAACCTACATTTAATCATGCATTTCACACACAGGGGGAATTAAATCCAGGAAGGCAACAACCAAATAAAGAGCTCACATTATTATGCCCAAGTGAAAGCCTTTAAAATAAGATAATTGTCTCTTTTATTCAATGTATCTTCACTTATTTAGAGAATGAAGATTACAATATAGGGTCTGTTGAAGATGAAAAAAGAGTTTCTGTTTGCATTTTGCATTAAAATTACATGGGATGATATTTCTAGGGCAACTAAAAGTAAACCGACAATGTTCAATAATCTCAGACAGAGGAATGAATGTAAGCCCAGCCTCCCTTGCAACTGTTGTTTGGTCTCTTCAAAATGGGGGAGAGAGGGCATTGCCTGACAAGAGAAAACATCACTGAGTTACAGTACACAGTGTCCCACCTCAACCCACCAGGCCTAAAAATTAAACTCTTGTATGCATATCATGCCTATGTTCTTTTATTGTAACACCTGCAGCAGGGAAACATGTCCAAAGGGGAAGAGTAGAGGTTGAAGTAACATTATCAAGGTAGAATGGTCAATCTGCAATGTTGTGCAATAAGAGGAAGGAAAACAGGAGTGAAATGTAAAGGAAGTCAGAGATTCTGCAGTCTACCCCTCTCCCCCTGCCCACAAAAGGAGAAGAAATTTTCCTCTTTCTCCAGTTACGACAGAGAGGACTACCAATAACAAAAACAGCAGTGCTAAACATCTCGGGCCAAAATGCTTCTCTGACTTTATGTGATTTGTTTGTTTGTTTTTATCTGTAATATTCACTAATCTGCAAATTAAGTAAATTCACCTGTTAATGGAAGCAGACTCATGATTTCCTCGCAGCAAGTACATTTTATCAGGATACTTGATTTTGTAAGCAAGTAGTAAACATATTGTTTCTAAGGACTTCCTTCCCCTGAGAAACACAAATTATTAAAAGCCAAAGTTTTCAACACCTGAATGTGGAAGCAAATGTGGAACTCAGAGAAAAGTAAAGACCTGAAGAATTTATTGAATGTGATGGTACGTTTCGCAGGAAATCCGGGGAAACACGCCTGAGAAATGTTAATCATCGGCAGTAATGTTTTCTGGTTTGCTTACATGTCCTGATATCTCATTATGTGATTCCAGTCAGAAAACAGTAAACAATCTAGATGTATTTCAGCTGTTAAAGATTAGAATATTAATTTTGCTAGTAAATTAATTCAGCATGTGATAGACAGATGACATCACTGGAAATTATAATCATGCAAGAGATAACAACTACATGATTTGAAACTGCTGTAGAAACTTAGTTCTACCTTAAAAACACTCAATAGAAGACATTTGCTTGCTTTTAGTGCAGCTCAGCATAGGTGACAATTTGGATAAAGGAAGATAATTGTTTGCTGATAATTGGTGCTGATTGGTCAACAAAAATGCTAAAAAGTTGGTAATTAAAATAACTAATGATGTTTAAGCCTAACCTGTCCACATAGTCTCCCATAAATAGGCAGGCAATGTCTGGAGGGTAACCTAGATTGTCAAAATGCCTCAGAAGATCATCATACTGTCCATGGATATCACCAAAAATATTCATTGGTGCACCTAGTTCTAGAAGCACACCCTCTTGCATGAAAACTTCTCTGGAAACCTGGCATAATAATCGGATTGTTCCCTCAGGAAGCTGAACCTGTTTTGGACCAGTCAATCATTATAATCAGTACTGTTAAAACATGGCAAGGAAACAACTTCCATCTGCAAATAGGCCATGAGAGCAGTAGATGATATTAATGACAAAACAACACCAGGATACAAAGGGATTGAACCAATCAACCATGTGATTGCATTTATCACTTTATTCATAAACCAAGGAAGTGATATTTTAAATACTGTACATGCTCCAATAAATCTTCTCTTTAAGGCTCCCTCTCAAATATACCTCCTTCATCAAACAAAAACCAAAATGATAACATTTGTTTTCAAATGATTACACCACAGCACTGTCACATTCACTAGGGCAAAGTTTACCAATTCAAACCAGTTTTTTCTTAGCTTTTGTGTACACAATAAGGATTTTTCTTTTTTAACCAGAGCTGTGTGATTACTGCATAAGCTATTTATAAAAGAAGCAGAAAGTTAAGTGAAAAAGTTACTGTTAGTATTAACTTGCACTTTAATTCCCATTGAGTTTGTTGCATATATTTAGTCCTTTATCTAAAAGCAACTAAAATCAATTGTAAGCTGGGAGCATTTGTGATTGAAGGGGGAGAAATCATGCATAACATCTGAGGAGAAATGTAACCAAAATATTCACCCGGTTTCCTATTTCCTTTGTCGTTATAAACAACAACACTCTCGTTAATGGAAGCCGGATGAATTCATGCTGACATTAATTTAAAATTCAATTTCTGAATTGACAACCAAATTTAATCCTTGGGGTTGACTAAAATCTGCATATATAATTTTTGTTCATTGTTGCTATGATTATTATCATTGTCATTTTGTACTTTATTTTTGGTATCGTCAAAAATATAGTAACTAAAATTTTAAAAAAGCTTGATGTTGGTTAATACCACATAAGTTAATAACTGGTCGGTTTCATATTTTATGACAAATGGTTGCAGTTTTTGAAGCTGCACGAAAGAAAAGATAATAACAGTGGTTTATTTTGGTCAACAAAACATCACTGTCGCTTGGTTTTGTAAAGTAAAGTAGATACACACGCATGTACCCTATAACAAAGAGCAGTTTTGTAGTAACTGAGGACAAATCTGAACGTGTGAGACTAAAATGTGTAGACCTTCGTAATGCTAATTCATATTTTATTGATGCAAATAAAAAATTCTGCTTTTCCTTTCTATGCGCTATTGGAAAAATTTACATTTGAAAGCGACCCGCCTTTCGCAGGTCAATGAGCAAATGCTATGAATTTTGACTCAAACTGAACTTTATGGGCAAATTTTAATTTTTACTCAAAAGTTTTGTTAGCAGGTATAAAATAATTGGTGAATGAAACGAAAGCTGTATCGAGAAGAATTCCTTGTGATGTTTTGATGAGCTATCCAAATCAATTCTATGAGCCGCACTAGTTTAACCATCTGCAATTTTTCTCAAAGAAAGCTTTACTGTTTGCAAACAAACCTACCTGCTTAGTCGAAGAGTTTCTGTAGTCAAGAAGCTGATTTATTGCCTTATCGACATCAAGTCCAAATTTTTTGCAAAGGTCTGTCATTGCAGAAGGCTACATTGCTAGTGAAAACCTACAGCCACGTAGAAGTCTCTGGTAAACTAACTAATTCCAAGGTGTAACCTTGTTCACGGATGGTAGCCATGTTTACAAGTGCACAAAAAGACAAACACTGTAGAAAACTAGCTTATGACGTCACGATTAAAAGTTCAGTGGACTGGACTCTGATCACTTTACGGGAAACTCTTTCACATTGAAAACAAACTTAGCAGGTATCCAGTTGAGTCGAAGCTGAACTTCCTCAATCAGCTTACAAAACCCTAGATTTCAGATCATATCTGATTTCTTAGATTGAGCAAGCTGGGATTTAGGCAAAAAATGGCAAAATTCCAACAAAGAGAGCTACCTCAAAGGCTCACTGCTAACATCACTAAAAGTATCGAAGCCAAATGTGAGTATGGGGAAATCTAATTGGAACTGAAACTTTCCTCGATGCTCAACTAATACATACAGTTTGATACTTACAAATCATTACATTCAATACTCAATTTTTATTTTCAGTTTCAGGTCCCAATTCCTAATTTGAACCTATGACCTCGGCCGGGCAATTCTAGTGCAGTGCTCTACCAACTGAGCTAACAAGCCAACTGAAAGCTGGTCATTATGTTAATTTGTAATTTACAGTCAGTGATTAATCCTTTCATGCATTTGTATCACAGAGGTATGTGTTCAAACCCTATACCGGCCTAAATTTTTTTCAGGCTTAATTTTCACCACTGTTTATGTAAGTTTCATTACTGCAAAGATTCCTTTAGTATTAATTTCTTAATCCAGAGTACGCATGTATTCATTTTACATATTCACAGTCATTAATGCAAAGTATGTCACTATATGTTTGCACATTCACTCATCCAGAGATACACCTAAAGACAGTGATTATCAGTTATCAAGAATATATTTGATACAACAATCATTTCCTAATACTTCAGTAGGAGAATGTATCTAGTATAAGTCTTTTCATTGTGGTCCCCACAGACTGAGATGGCTGGTCGGAAGCTTGGTAACTAAACTTATGAAGGTAAGGTTGAACGTCTGGGTAGCTTATATCAAAAACATTAGTAACATCTGACTGATTCGGCATCTTGGGAACATACTCTGGTCTGTTCATCACTCCAGCAATACAAATTATTTTTTCTGCGAGAGCCTCGCCGACTTTTTCTCGGCAGATCTGCCGTTCGTGCTCGTTAGCTAGGCTGACGACATTTAATTTTATCGTCCAAATTTCCCACGGAATATTCTCCATTCCGAAAGGCCACCGAGCTTTCTTTCTTTGATAAAACTCTAGAGAGATTTGTCCGCTCCTTAGGCCGTTGGAACTTTTCAAAGATTCCCTAAACTCCGCAACTTGTCTTTTCAAGGAACGATGTAACTCATCCGAATCTACCCGAACATAGGTGCAGTTCACAAAATCGCAGTCAACATCAACCATCCCAACGGTTCCTATGCTATAAGACCCTTCTCTTTTGTAGTTAAACTTTCCAGACGTCCTGTGAAGTAAAATTGAGTGAAAAATACTCAAAATTGCCTCTTCAATCTGTCGTCCTTCGACAGATAACTCGAAAACTTGCGAACGCGCATTCATTCTTCCTCAGTCTCGGATGTTTTCGCCTTCAGTTGCCACTCAATCTTTCTGTTGTTCTCGAGAAGAAAGGTAGAGGAGGTACTGGGAGCTAAGCCGTAATGCGAACGAGGCTAACGAGCTTGCGTACCAGATCTAAGATGGCTGGCGTTATGAGAAAGACTATTGACTGGTTTAAAATTGCTTGGGCAAGGGAGCCTGTGCTGTTTATGTCATGTGTTTTTGGAATATCAGGTAGCTTAGCTGTCTGTTAGTTTGTATAGAAATGTTTGTTAGTCGATAGGTGTGTTTAAACAGGCTTAAATCTCGTTCAGCTTACTGAACTATCCGGCAGGTCTTTCATGATCAGATACTTAGCTTCAGCCAATACTGATTATATCAATACAAAATGGAGCTATTCCGAAGTAAAAAATGAAGTACAGGTTATGTAATCTCTATCGAAAGATTATTCAATGTCGTTCAGACTTATCTTTGTATATGTGCGTTGACGAAAAGGTAGGGACAACATTGCTTTCCTTTAAAGTTCGTGGTTGTTTACTTTAATAACAACGCTGTGTTTATTTCATTTGCAATACTTGGACATCAGTCATTTTTTTTCCCTTTCTATTATATATGCAAATGTTAAAGAGAGGAGAAGAGCGTATTTTCCATGGAAAATTAAGCAGAGGACTCTTCTTTTGTCCAATGAAAAGTTTTTTCTTAATTTGAAACTGCAAATTTCATTCTCTAGCAGATAAACTTAGAAAAGTTTTGCTCTCAATCACAAGATCCTAGTGAACTCCGAAAATATAGCCTACTTTTGTTGTGTTATTTTCTCATAATGTAATAATTAAGAACTCTGATCTAGCACTCAAACTTACTTTCTATATCTTCTAGGTCCAATCTTTGCTCTGGTCAGTCCATGGACAAAAGATACAGTTGCCACAATGAAATCAATACCCCATGTTTACCCATGTAAGTTAGTGTATTTGTCAATTATTTGATATCAGTTGCACACCACTTCACACTTCCAGTTTGTTTGCATGCTACTGGGGAAAAGCACAGCTCATTATTTAGGTTGTGTTGTTTACTTATTTTTTTAAAAAATATGGCATTGAATATTCATCCTCATATTTTATAGCATTGAAATATGAGAACATGATAATTTTTGTACTTTGTTTTTTTTTTCCAAAGATCCTCAGTTAGAAGATCAAGATTTGAGTGATGTTGACAGCCATGGAGATAATATTTTCAAAGTTAAATATCTTTTTTGACAGCCTACTTGTTCTGAGCAGAGATGTGTCAATTTTTTACTTGTACAAAGTTGATTTTGCATGTTTGATAATTTCCTGAGAGTGAGGTAGTATACCCTGTTACTGCAGAAATAAGAAATGATCAGTGGAATGCTCATGTATTATCAATTGTGTGAAAGTTTGTTACTTGTGAGCCACTCCAAATAAAGTCAAACCTTGGTGTTGGAAACAGTTTTATTAAGGTACTTTCTCCATTTACGAGTAGAAAAGGCAACCATTCAGGTTGGGGCAAGGAAATCCTGGTAATTGACCCTACTTGAAAATCAAGCAAGTTTGCTAAGTCTGAAATATTATTTTAGAACAAACCAGAGTCCAGTAAGGATGGGACACTCCTATCATTATGATCAAGAGCTCCCCTCTTTCCTCCCTTCCCCAAGAAGAAAAATATACCAAATATTCTAAATAAGCATTTTGCAAGTGTTGGTAATTTACTAGCAAGTAAATTGCCAAAGAAAGATAACTATATGAGTTATCTTGGTAAATTGAAATCACCTGATTCTTCCTTCTTTTTCAAACCCATTACACCAGAAGAAGTTAAACAGGAAATATTATCCCTACCAAATAGTAAATCCTGTGGCTTATACTCCTGCCCTACACAACTGCTTAAATCTTCTTGCAATATCATATCTCCAGCTCTTTCTCATATTTTCAATTTATCTGTTATCCATGGTGTCTATCCTTCAAAACTTAAGATTTCTAAAATAACGCCAATATATAAAAGTGACGACGAGACCGACCCTTCAAACTATCGACCAATATCTCTTTTGTCTAATTTTAATAGGATTTTTGAAAAACTTTTGTACTACCGGATGAAGGAATTTATTGACAAAAACAACCTATTGTACTCCTCACAGTATGGCTTTCGCAAGTCGCATTCCACAGAGCATGCAGTACTTGATATTGTCGAAGATATACTACGTAATATGGATAAACGGTACTTCTCATGCGGTGTCTTCATTGACCTGAAAAAGGCATTTGATACGGTCAATCATGAAATATTACTCGATAAATTGAACTTTTACGGTTTCCGTGGATTGATAAATGACTGGTTTCAATCATATTTAAAAAATAGAACACAAACAATTCAGATTGGAGAGCACTTATCAACAAAACTTATCTCTCCCTGTGGTGTCCCCCAGGGATCAGTCCTTGGACCTCTTCTATTTTTACTTTACAGAAATGACATTCACCTTTGTTCTGATAAACTAAAATTTTATCTCTTTGCGGATGATACTAATATACTTTATGCTGATAAGAATCTTAAGGCGATCGAGCAAACGGTTAATGTAGAGTTGAATAACGTACATGACTGGTTAACTACAAATAGGTTGACATTGAATAAAAAAAAATCAAATTTCTTAATTTTTCGTCCTCGTCAGAAAAAAATGCATTTTTCTCCACAAATAGGTATTTTAGATTGCGAGACAAACCGAAGAGTTAGTTTAGAGCAAAAAAGTTATATCAAATATCTAGGCGTTTTAATTGATCAAAATTTGTCATGGAAATACAATACAATACAATACAATATTTATTTGCCATATACGACATTTACACATGGAAAAAAAATGAACAAAATTGATGACAGAAAATAAATGGCGAGAAAACCTGAAAGAAACCACGAGGCTTATAACAAGTCAGGTTTTCTCACTTAAAATAGCTAATCTTATATTAGAATTACAATATGGACTTATGGTAATTAACTTTGACCGCGCACACGTACACACACACACACACGCACACACATATTAAGTAAGTTAGTTAAGAATTACTGCCTTACAGAAGCTAATACTTAGAGAGAAGAAATTCCTTAAGCTTTCTTTTAAAAGAAGCGGAGGAGGGAGAACTAGTTATGTCAGAATTTAACGAATTATAAAAGTTTGGACCTTGAAAGTAAATTGAAAACTTCCTGGTGTTCGTTCTGCACAGTGGCAAACGGAAGGACTGAGCATTCCTAGTATTATAATTGTGGATTTGACTATTCAGTAAAAAAAAAGTTATTGAATTTGGAAGGGAGTGTAGAGTTCTCGAATGAAAACATAAAAGTACCTAATTGAAACGAATGGATATCATGAAATTTTAAGAGTTTAAGTTCCTTTAAAATAGGGCCAGTATGGGCAATGTATGTAGAATTGCTTACTATTCTTAACGCACGTTTCTGTAAGGTTACAATTCTTTGAAGGTTTGACTTATAGGTACCAGCCCAAGCTAAATTGCAATAATACAAATATGGAAGGATCATAGAATTGTATAAAGTACGAAGGGAGTGAGTAGAGAGAAAAAACCTTGATTTATGAATAATACCTATAGATTTGGATAATTTATTTGCTGTTAAGGATATATGCGATTTCCAGGTCAAATTGTCATCTAATAAAACACCCAAAAACATGGTCTCAGAAACACGAAGAATAGGCTGCTCATTTATGAAAACTTGAAATTCAAAGGATTGCTTCTTTTGCCAAGGCTTGAATACCATAAAATTAGTCTTGGCTAAATTCAAGGAGAGCCGGTTTGCTGCAAACCAGGTTGACAATTTGTTTAATTCTCTATTTAATGTGTTAATTAGGTAAACAGGGTCATTATGGGAGATAAATAAGTTTGTATCATCAGCAAACAAGATTGCATCAAGCAGGGAAGCATTGTTCAAATCATTAACATACAGGATAAAAAATAAGGGACCAAGAATAGAACCTTGAGGCACCCCACAGGGAATCCCCTGTGGGGCAGATCTAACGTTATTAAATTCGACAAATTGTGTCCTCTCAGAAAGATAACTTTTGACCCATTCTAGTGCCAGACCACGGATCCCATAATGATTGAGTTTTTCAAAAAGAATGTCGTGATTTACCGTATCGAATGCTTTCGAAAGATCTAGGAATACTCCAATGGCATGTTCTTTTCTATCAAATGCAGAAGAAATTTTGTCACACAAATCGATAAGCGCAAGGCTAGGAGAGCGATTTTTTCTAAAGCCATATTGATTATCACATAAGACATCGGAGTCATTGAGATAATTCATAATACGGTTGTAAATTATTCGTTCCAAAAACTTTGAAAAGCACGGTAGAACAGAAATAGGTCTGTAGTTGCTGAAGAGAGCTTTGTCACCTGATTTAAAAATAGGTATGACACGAGCAATTTTCAAATCATCCGGAACGATACCATGAGTAATGGAGAGATTTACAATGTGTGTTAATGGAGAGGAAACGCTGCATATAGATCGCTTTATGATAGACATAGGGATATTGTCATACCCAGCCGATTTTCCCGCCGGAAACGTAGATGCGATATCTATAATCTCCTCCTGAGTTGCTAAATTTAGGAACATTGACTGAGGGAAATGACCAGGAAGAAAATTCTCATACGAGGTCGTAGATTGAATTCGTTTAGCGAGGTTTGGTCCAATATTGCTGAAGTAATGACAAAATCGATTAGCAATCTCCATTGGGTCAGAAATATCTTGATCATCAACCTTAAACACAGAGTTGGGTTTAGGTCTCAATTTCTTGCTGTTTAGTACCTCATTAAGCAGACGCCAAGTGGCTCTTATATTGGATTTTGACTCGCTTAGCCTCTTATCATAATATAAACGTTTCGCGATTCGTAGGGAGTGATTCAGTTTGTTCTTATAAGTTTTATATTTCGCTTCGTTCCAGAGAGAGGGGTTTGGAAAAACCATGTTGACTCTGTTATCGTAAAAATAAGTAAAACAATAGGGATGATTGCAAAGCTGAGGTACTTCGTTCCCTCTACTGTCCTTGTAAATATTTACAATTCATTAATTCTACCTTATATAACTTATGGACTCTTTGCCTGGGGCAATGCGTCAAATGCTTATTTAAACAAGATTTTAGTTCTTCAAAAGCGAGTTTTGCGCCTAATCTATTTCACCGATCGAAGAGAGCATGCCATCCCTTTATTTGCCAAAGCAAAAATTCTGCCTGTTACGTTCCTGTATTATGAAGCCGTAAGTAAACTTATGTTTGATGTGCACAACCAGAGGGCTCCCATTAATATTTTGAAACTATTTACTAAAACATCTCATATTCATACCTACAATACTCGATCATCCAAATCGCAGCTCTTTAGTACAAAGCACTCTAGACTTAACCTACAAAAAAAGGCTTTCTCGCGTGTTGGTGTCAAAATTTGGAATAAGATACCAAAAGAATTCAAAACGTTATCAAAACATTCCTTTAATAAACAAATAAAAACGTCTTTATTTCAGATACTAGATAATGAAGATTCTTATCTTGATGTTGAAAAGATCTCCTCTAAACTTAAGGACTGCATAATTAAAACAAATTGATCCGATTGCCTCAGTACTAATTTATCTGCTTCTATACTTTATTGAACAACTATTGATGTATTTACCAGTTATGCTTCTCTTTATAATTTAACAATATCTAACTATTTAGTTTTTAATTTTCTTTATATATTGTAAATAATGTTTGTTGACGATTGACCCGCCTCGAATAGCAAATTTGCTATCTGCGGGTCAACATAATCTAAATTATTTTGTAAAAAAAAGAAAAATAAAGTGTGTGTATAAAGTGTGAGGCATGAATCTGTTCCTAAGAAAGGCTAAGGGCAATTTAGAAACCATTGCTGAAAAAAAGCTCAGGATCCAATTTATTTGTGTTTTCTATGCTTAGTGGTTGTACTAGAAAATGTATACCACTCTTAACCCTTTGACTCCTGATCAAGTTTGTATTTCTCCTTACTGTCAATCATACAATTTTTATAATGTTAGTTCAGAGAATTTTGTATTGGATCAACAATTTTCTCCAAGTTGTCATTTTTCTCTATTCTCATTACTAATGTAGTTGAATTTGTATTAATATTATAAGGAAAAATTCTGTCCTGGTCACTCATGTGAGTTAAAGGGTTAAGGTATCTGTTTGAAAAAGAATTGAAATATGCATGTCTCCTCCCCCCCTTCATAACATGATTACTTTCGTTCTGATGCACTGTTGGGATATCTTTGGTTTTACCATCATGCAGTGTAATCTAGTACTTGATAGTAGTCTTCTCACAGTTTGTTTCTTAAGGTGTGAAGGTGTTATTCCAAGTTTACTGAAACTTGACACACTTCAAATGGACAATTGATGGTTTTCTTAAAATGACATTGTTGAAATTGTGCTAACTTAATAGAAGAAAAGACAAGATTTCAAGGATATTTGATTTTAATCAGCTACAAAGTTTACATTAGTGAAAATTTTATCCTTAGTTATACTTTCATAAGAAAGCGCCTCTCTTTAAAGTTTACAATATTTCAAGTCTTACTTGAGTCCTGTACAATATTTACAAAGATAATAATAATCTCTTTACCTCAGAATTAACAATATCTATATTTTTTACCATTACAACTATTCGATATATCTTGTAGCTTTACAAACAAGTACGAAATCCTTACGAAGATTTGTAAATTTTAAATAGACTTGTCTCGTAAGGGTTCAGAGGATTTGAAGAAGTCATTGAAAAGTTCTTTCCAATTTGATTTTTCAAGGATTCTGCAAAATTCGAGGAGCGCCAAGGAAAAACTGTATATTTCTTTTTCCTTTGCAACACAAATTTTACTAATATTTTAGGACGTTCATTGTTGTTTCAATTAACCAAAGATTTCCTCACAAAGGCGAATGAGTTACATTTCTTATTTTCTCTTCCGATGGTAATAAACGATAATTTTTATCGGGGACGAGCCAAAAACTTCCCCAGCATCCTATTCTTGAAATACTTACATATACTCGACCTTGAAACGAGTTATATGTTATAAATCGCGTTACTGTTCATGGGCTGGGAAAAAGCGGTATATTTTCGGGAAATGTTCGTAGGTTTGGTGTGGAAGGGCACGAAGATTCCCGAATACATGTTCAGAGCCAATCGGGAGTAATGTCAATACTCCGGTGGGTTCTAAATCACGTAACTTAGAGATAAAACTACGGGTCCAGTCGACTCTTGGGCCTGTATCAGGTGAATGTTGTCAACGCAATTAAACATGAACCACTTTGCAGAAATGCAGAATGTCTTCTTTGGGAATGTTGACCCAAGCCTCTTCCTGAATATAACACTGTAGGGCAGGTCCTTTACCACCCTTAAGGTTTCCCGTCAACAATAAAAGCTGGTTCATTGTTTCTCTCCAATGGCAGCCACCAGGAACATTGATAGACCCAGCGAATTTGTTTGCGTCGCGTTTCACAAAAATTTCATGTTCTTGTCTGATGATTTCTGTTGCTTCAAAATCAGCTTGTTCAGTCAGACCATTTCCGACGGGAATAAGTCTCCTGATATACCCTCGAACAACTATAATAGAAAACTTAAGGTTAGCTATGCATGAAATAATTATCTTTATCAATATTAATCATGTTGTTTATCATCAATCATACTGAGACACAAAACGGCGGACCCAGTCGCTATAGGCGAAAACCCTTGCTATTACGTCACTCTAGCCTAGGGCTGACGCTCAAAAACGTCAGCTTCAGAATCTTTTAAGATGGCCATATTGGACCGAATTACTGTATCTATACTTACCAAAATTTGCTTCACAAAAAGATCTGAGCAGTTCTCTATAGTGACATGGCTTGCATTCTGTGGATAAAAAATAATGAATTACATGTTACGGCCAGTTCAAGCAAATTGTTGATGAGTATTCTATGGCACAATTCACCTGCTGACAATTTCTTGCTATTGATGGTTCTATCAATTGTCAAGGGAAAAGTCCTCCGTGGTTTTAATTTAGTCATGTGCGTCATCATGGCTATCTCCGAAAAAGGCTGTGCGCGGGAACAAGACTGTCGTCTGTAGGATTAAGGCTGCGAGTCGGAGTATTGCTACTCCTCCCCTGTGGGGTGCTAACCCTTTCCAGACCCCCCCCCCCCCTCCGAGGGTTGTCAAG
This sequence comes from Pocillopora damicornis, assembly GCF_964200805.1. NCBI lineage: Eukaryota > Metazoa > Cnidaria > Anthozoa > Scleractinia > Pocilloporidae > Pocillopora > Pocillopora damicornis. The sequence continues at coordinate 21,513,566 of NC_142679.1, forward strand.
TTTTACGTAAAGCTTGCAGCCAACCATTGGCGAGGAGGGGCACTGTTAGAGTCACATGTCACGACACGATGACCCAGGCAGGGATTGAACACAATTATGGCCTGCTAAAGCCACGGCATCGATCTAAACAACTACAAGAGTGTAAGATCAACGTTGCTTTGCGTGTCATGTTAAGAATTCATTCTCAGTCATTTTACCTTTTCGTCTTTTATGTATGGGTCTCTTTCTACCATTCACCAGCACAGTGTAATTCAGTTGTGTCATTATTTGGTCTTCCTGAGTTTCTAGGTACAACACTGGACGTTGCGCTGCGGAGCTCTTTATGCAAACTGCATTTCTTGTCTCGTTTTCCTCAGTTCCTCTCAACAAAGTCAAATTCTGTCCCCACTCAATGTAAATCCTTACACCAGGATGCCGTGCGGTGAAACACAGTTTATAGTCGGCGTGCACATCACGTGGATTGAACGTGACTCGCAGGCCACCAAAAGGGTCTGACCAATGAAGTTCCCCTTGGTGACACTTGGTCTCTATGCTGACTACTGATGGCCTTTCTTGACGAGGAACACCGCTGGCAAAAGGAAGTTCAAAGAGTAATTATACATCGGGGTTGCTATATTAAGTCTCATTAGCTACAGGGACACCGTCAGTTATTACTGGCAGCGTTTTGGTTACGTCATACATACAGTATCGACGACAATTTCTATCAGAAGAAATGAATTCATATTAGCAAAAAACTTCGCAATATAGCCCACCAGAAATTTAATGTAAGCTACAGTCGAACCTGTATTAAGAGGATGTAATTGGAATTCGGTGCACCAAAAAAAAATGTATTAGTGTGGCGATTCGTTTGAGGTTTTTGTTTACTAAAGAACTACTCGCCCTTGACAGGAGAGAGTTTTGCTCAAGAAGGCGCCCACATTACATGAGTATGTTTAAAGACTGGAGAGTGATACGCGACTTGAACTTATTCAAAAAAACAATTTTCATAGCATGTGAAGTGTTACGCGATTCACCATACTCTAAACTCCTTTCTTTAACGTTTTAAAGATATTTTTCACATTTTCAAAGCTCACATTTCAGATAGCAGATAATTTCAAAACAAGGACTTAGATATTGCGCGCCATTTTCTTAATAACGTTAATTAGGTTGTGTAAAGGTAAAATGTACGTTACTGATGTTACTCACCCGAAACATTCCGACAAAATATAAAATAAAGCTTATCAGAGGTCACGACATTCGGAAAAAACGGTTTTAGTCCAAAGTGCATGGTTCATGCCTAAAGATGCGTAACTTGTGCGTTGGCGACAAAACGAAATGTAAGATAGGTTTTGCCATAAAGATGTCGCATATTTTCGTCAATAATTGAGAATATTTCTTTCTCTGTCTTTTAGCGGGAAAGCTATCTATCTCTTAGCAAAAGATGGCTAAAAACAGCCAATACGATTTTAATCAGAGATAAGGTAAAGAGCTCATTGATATTCCAAATCTCAAATATCATTACACTTTCCTAAGGCGAAAAGCATGAATTTTTTCAATTTTTTTCCTTTATCAGCTTTGTCTCTTATCGAGATTATAAATCTTGTCAACAGTTATTTGGATTAGCGTGTTGCCTCCAGAATATTCTTTGGTTGAATTATTTATGTGAGAAAGAAAACTTGCGCGCATTTTGCCGTGATAAATTTCGTGATATAGGCCTGAGAGCCCTCTTCAGAATTAGATTATACCAGCAGCTGGCGGTTATATTTTGATTGAATGCGGTTATATTTTGATTGAATAACTTTGACGCCGAAAAAAAGACGTTGGGATGGTAAAATGGTTTTGTATTTTTGTTTCCGGTTTTTTGTTAGAGAACATGCGTTTTCCACTTTCTCTCGTGAATTGCAAAAACACACAAAGAGAAGAAGCAAAGTGAACAATAACACAATTCTGTTAAGCAAATCGGGAACTACGCACTCGCTGTTCCTTTTGTTTGCGCGCATTCAAACAATGGGTCTCCGCAAACACAAAAGCAAAGCACGTGCCCCAAACAGACAGTTAATACTCCAGATGAAAAAGAAAACAAGTTCGAATTCATTATTCTACACGAAGTTGCACTAATTTTACAGAGCACTCATGAAAACTGGAAAAAGGGGAACAGATTCGCCATCAACTGTGTTTTACCAAGCTTTTTACCAATTAGACCTTGAAATTTTTCACATTGTGTTGTCTCATAATTGCTTGTCAAACTTGATAGTTCGTGTGTACAATCAAGTAACGTCATTGCTGGGAAACTTTGTATTTTGAGCATGGTTTCCATTCATCGAACAAATCTGTTTCTTTTCTGTCAACCGGATAAGAACAAGTTCAGATACGGTTGTCTAAAACTCTTTTCATAAAATTAACAACAACGATTTACGCGGACTATCGCCTACTATCAAAACAAAACACTTAAACTTGCGCTGGTCATAAAATGGCGCGGACATATCGATGTAACTCAAAAACTTGCAGAATTAAACCAAAGAATACCGGTCGAGGGGAAGTTGCGCGTTGGTTACGGTATTTAATAATTGTTTCTTAGAACTGCAGCTTCGAGTCTTCACCACATACTCATTTGGCACGCGCTCGGTTTATTAAAAATCTTTCCGCACTGATAATTACTGACGTCTTCTGTTCACAGTAAACTACCAAAACTGAGTTATTTTCCTACCTTCCTCGCCAGATGCAATCTTCTTCCAAGCTGGTGGGACACACCGAGTTGAAACAAGTCAATAACAGAAGCCAGCGAACAACTTTGAATGACGTGCAGTACTCCATCGCGGCTGTGTTGTTTAGCTGACTGACTGGTTAATGAACCGAACTAGTAACAACGATGTTAATTTGTTCTCCTAATGGCACGAGGCAGAAGTATTTCGATAACCGCAGTTGTGATGGATGGTCCAATCACAGAAGCTCGTTGTCTCTCCTGAGGGAGCAATAATGCTGTTCGTGTGAAAGAAGACAAAACAAGTTATTCAAGTGGCAGAGGTGCTTAGAGCTTGCGCTGCATTAACATATGAATAAAATCATTCATTTGTTATGTACAAACGAGTCGGTGTAACAAAGAAGCCCGCGGACAGCTTGTCAGTCGCATGGCCTCTAGAAGAAAAAACGCTTCGGGTTGTTTTTATGAATATATTTGATACATGCCATTTCACAAACGCGTGCCGAACTTTCTTGGGGATAAATCAATTAAGTGGAATATTCATAATTCTGTTTCAAGCAAATCGCAGTCATTTAATTCGGGACAAATTCGATTAAACTTTTATATATCATTTTCATTGTATTGAAAACCACCATAACCTCGACAGGCGAAAAAGTAATCCCGAATTGAAGGCTACAAGCCAAGACTTGTTGAAAACCAATTTGCATTTGAAAACAAAGTTTCGGCAACTGACACTTTTCTATATCTTTACAAAGATATATATCAACTCGTTGCCGAGGCAAAGCAGGTACTCCCGTTAAAATATTTTTCATTACATGTGGTTAACTTACCATGTCGCTCTAAAGATAAACAAGGTTGACTCAATTCACAAGAAATCCTGATTAGTTCAGCTATGTGTCAAATTGAGCCTATGGTAAACTAAAACTTTACATCGCGGCTTCTGGGATGGTTTCCTTGCTTTGAATAGCGTTTTTGAGGGCTTCCCTTGGTATCATAACCAACAGAATTAATGTATCTATTTTTAACTTCCATGGCAAAGAAGTCTGATGAATTTTAATAAATTTTTACTGAAGATTGTTTACACAGGAAAGAAACAATTTTTCCATTAAGTAAAGAGTGTTTCTATTTGCGTGGATCTAAACCGGCTAAAATTTGAATAAAGAAAAGAAAACTGATCAACCAGCCGCAAGACAACGCCCTCTGGACTGGAAATCGACCGGAGCTCTTTGGCGCACGTGCGATGAGACTTAATCGGTTTTATTTTAGATCGCATGCTGCATTGGGAAACAGGTTTCATATGATTTTCACCCGTGAAGTTGTTTTAGGATCTTTTTTCGTATCAGAAAAGTGGATATCATACGAACTATTACAAGACCTAAAGGTGCTCTGATTGAATAAAGAAATCTCAAAGCCTGCATTATACTTAGAGGTTACAGTAAAGATTGCTGAAAAAAAAAACCGAACTTAAGTCACAATATATATAACTGAAAGACGCAGTGAGAGTTTAACATAGTGTATAGTGTATCCTCAACTGATTATTCAGTTTTGGAAAAATTCTATTGTTGTCTTCTTTTTACCTAAAAATCTGCAACTTTATTGTGTGTTATAAAAACAAACACTCCAAAAAAACTGAAATTTATCAAAAATGAGTTTTGTGTAATTCTCAATTATTAGAAAGAATACCAAGTTTCCGCTAATACAAAAACTGAATTAATTTTTGGAGAAATGTGAAAATTTCAATTTTTTCTTTTAATTTCAGTTTTTTTTTTTCAAGAATTTACCATAACTTCCGATCAAGTAGTCTTCATTGGAAATTTTCAAAAACCACCAGTTCACCGACTTTATAAAGAAGTGAGAAAAAAATTCTGAAGCATTTTTCGTTGATTCAACATCAACGTAAAGAACAGGCTGTTTTAATCTTTATTTCTATTATTATGCAGCGAGTTTTAGCTCTTTCGGCGTAACCTCAAATTCAACCGAACAAAGCTTTTTTAACATCAGTTTTGTTTTTGAAATGCAATGATAAACGGCAATCTTTCAACCTAATTTGAGAGAAAATGAATTTGTTGCAGATGAAATTGAGACAAAATTTATCTTACCGCCAGGGTTATCACCAAGTCAAGTTAGTGCTTTTGACCCAAAAACTACGTTCCCAAATCACATCCGCCAAGAATACGTACTGTTATATCACTAACAGCTCCAAGTCAGGTATTCTACTGTTTTCAGCACATGCTATTTTCAAATCTCTACCTTCTGTTACACGTGGATAACATCTGCTGATGTATAGCAACATGCTGTTATGAATATTGATAAGAGGGCATCGCATATAATAAGCATAAACACGTGTTTGCCAACTTATGTTGTGCTGTATTCATCCCATTGATTACCCGTAATTACTTTGATTTTTTTTCAAGCAGTATGGAGTTTATATTATTCAGTGACATTCTTCTTAGTTCTGTAACGCGAACTGAAAAAGTAACAATTTTTTGAAGTATTTTATTTAATTCCAGTAATATGTTAAATTCGCTTACACACGAGCAACAATCATGTTTTGAATTTTCAACAAAGGAATTAGTTTTTTTAATGTTTCCGGTAGGTTGAATGGTTTACGGGTGCAAATTTTAAGAAAAGGCATTCAAAAGACAAAAAAGTCAACAATTTGATTTGCAAGCACTTTTAACAGCTAAGTTAAACAGCGCCTAACATTTCACAGAAAAAAATCGATACCTCAGGCTATGTCAATTGTGCAATGAACACTGCCGGGTAAAATTAAGTTTTTCTAAAATAACAATCGGACTTCGAAAAGGAGACCTTAATTGAACCAGCGAGAGCCATAATACTCTTTCAGTAAACCTCAGACTTCGACTATTTTATTACAGGTTTTTTCTGCCTAAACACGGAAGCCATTAATTGCGAGATAGAGGAATCCATCACTTATCTCTCTATGCAAACTTGTTTCGGTTTTCATTTCGCCCACCTGGAAAAGGCAAGGTTACGCGCCCTTCGCTGCACTGTTTACAACAAGGCGGAGGGCGGTTTACAGCTGTTCTCGTGTTCACAAGGTGGACGAGACCAACCATCATGTAATCGATAACATTGACGCGACCGCCAGACCAGAACGAAAGATATTACTCATGTCAATTTTTCCTTGTCACTAGCGTTTTTTCGTATCTTTTGATATTAATTTCATCAGTTAATTTTCTTTCTTATTTATAACATTAATTACCTATTTATTTATCTATCCATTCATTTAGTTAATTAGTTATATTCTCCAGGCGTTAAACGTTTAAAAGATACATAGAAAGCTGTGAACAGAGTGAACTTTGGGTCGGGTTTTTGGGGCTACAAAAATCTCTCACTAGAACTGGGTATTCTATTCCATTCTGTTTTCCAACACGGATAAACTAGTTTTCTCTTCATCGATTTCGTCAAGTGTACTCAACGCTAAATTTAAAAACGAGCAAATGTATGAGTTCGCGGCAAACGACCGAACAAAAAAAGGAAGCTCATCAGAACCAGGACCCCAGGCTCTCTGAGAACATGAAGAAGAGAGACCCTGGTGATAAGGACGAGTATGCATTGTAGAAGCTTGGCGCCAAAAAAAAAAGAACCGAAGAAAACAAAAGAAACACTTCGCTTTTCTAAACCACCTTGTATTTTTTCTAATTATAGCTTATTATGTAAATAGCCGTCTGAATTCTAGTTTGAATTATACCGTTAGAATTTAGTGATTTGCACACGTCAAATCGTGTTGAGGTACTAAATACTTGTATGCGCATAATTTCGAGAAGGTTGTCTCTCTACTTCACGGCCCAGATTCCCGAAACGCTCGTTCTATGTGATAAACTCGCCATTAGTACAGTGGTAACAAAAATGCGATTTTAGGCAAAGGCTTAGTTAAATCGTTTATATATCCCTTTTCAAATGCAGGTGAAGTTTTTATCGGCCTCGGTGACCACTAAGTGACCTTAGATATTCATTCCTAAAGAGATTTTTCTTGCATGTGCAAGCCACATTTTGCTCATGCTTAGATCTTTCAAACTCGTCCCAAGATAAAGGGGTGAGTTTCTATAGAAACCGTGGTGCTGCGTCGGTGGGAGAGTATAGCAGGTAATTTAGTGTTAACAACTGGGTTGAAAACGTAAATTAGCCACCGTAAAGGGTAAAAAAGCTGACGTTTCGAGCGTTAGCCCTTCGTCAGAGCGATTCAATCGATTCAATCGCTCTGACGAAGGACTAACGCTCAAAACGTCGACATTTTTACCCTTTACGGTGGCTAATTTACCTTTTCAACCCAGTTGTTAACACTAAATTACCTGCTCGTCCCAAGATAAACTGGTTATCTTGTCAGTTAAACAGGATAAACACATACATTAATTTCTACCAGTATTTCCGTAGTTTGTAATCACATTTGAGACGCTTGCAATCCTTAAAGAAATAGTTTTTCGCTTTTATCGTCTTGGCAAAACTATTTTATGAATAATTTGTTCAGCTTAGTCGATTTTTATGGATATTTTGCGTCATGAACTTTGGGCAGAAGTTACTTTCGTCCTCTAATTTTAAAGTTGTAAACAACCGCTCATTGAATGAACGTTTGCACATAATATAAGTTAAACTAATAAACTTTAGAAAACAAAATGAGATAAGACTAACGTACCTAGCATAGACGCACTTTCAGTCTACAAACGACAATCTTCTTGATGGTTCCCAGCACAAAAGCAACATTTTTGCATCCCACAGAGGTCAAAGTACTATGGAATCTAGTTTCACACTGCGATAAATTAATTTCAATGGCTGAAACATGTCTCGGTCAATACAAAAATGTCATAATTGGTTTATGCGAGAACCATTTGCGTTCCAATCCCAATAATCCCCTTTTGTTTTTATTGTTTCGATTGTCGTCTTTAAAATTGTCTTTTGAATGAACAACTTAACCCCAAGGAATGAATGAAATTATCGCTTGGGTCATTGAATTTTTTTTTAATATCAGTGACTAGGAATTTTTAATGTAGAAGTAAGAATTGCAAACAGTTTTACTGATGTTTTCTAGATCACTTTAATAATTTGAGTTGCTTTTTGACGCTATTAATTGCTCTCTGTCTCGGTTAATAGGCTTTGTTGTAAGTAGTGTACGTACAGGTGATCATATCAGAAATTGAATATGAGAATGTCTTTACCTAAAGACAATCGTGGCTCTGTGTAATGATTTGAAAGAGAACCGTTTAAAGACGGAAGGGGAGATTGAGAAACTTAACGCTTTTGACAAATTTTGTCAAATTTCCCTCTGCTTGTTGTTTTTATTGATGTTGTTACGAGTTCGTCGAAGTTTTCGTTCCGTTGCGATCTTCAATTGTTGGTATTCATTTGCACATTTCAATTCGTTGAATTGTCGCCAGCAAAGAGTTCGTTCAGTTTATCAATTGCAGCAATCGTCAAAAAACAAATTTGCTTAAAACCAACTTTTAAAGAGGCTAAATCAATCCTCCGGAAGAGAATTTTGGAAACTGATAAACCCTGCTGGGAAGTTGAGAGTCATATTTTTTTACATATGGCGCAAATTCATCCTTACCCTTGAGTGGCACAAATTCATGAAAAATTATAAAGAAACCATGGAGTTAAAAGCTGAAAAGAAAACGTTCTCACCGGCATTACATGGCACGTTTTAACGCCTTTGAGTGACAAAAATTTTTCTCTCCCCATCCTACCAATTAGCAAGAAAAACATCAATCGATTCAAAATGATACAGTATTAGCTTTTTTCAAAGCTTGAAAATGGTGTTGAACCCCAAATGGTTGTAGCTAGGGTGTATTTATGTATATACATGCAGCAACGGAAGGTATTTCCGCGGGAATAAATCAACAAATCAAACTGACAATTATAAGATATTAGCTGGATGTTTGCTTTTGTTGTTGGTTTAATGAATCCAGATTAAAGTGCTAATCCAAAATTTTGACAAAATAACTTCTGGATGCCTGAAAAGCTCTTGATTTAACAACATCGCACCCATTCTTATAAACTAAGTTGCTATGTCGCATTTTGGCCCAAACCTCTCCAAAACTGGTTAAACTTTAAAATCTTTAAGATACTGGTCCTGTTTAAGTTTGCGCCGCTAAATCTTTCCTTGACTGCCGTCTTGTATCGACTGTTTATGAGAAATGAGTAAAAAATAGTTAATAACGAATAGCTTGTAGTCGAACACCTAGCGACAAGTGAGCGTTGAATATCTACACTGTATATAATCATACACTTATCTTAATTGCACCCCTTTCCCGAAAAAATACGAAGTTACAAACCTTCACATTGTAAAGAATGAAAAGCTTTAGCCAAAGATGTTCCTGTGTATCTATTCACTTTACCAGTTCAACCCCTCTTTTCATTGCCGCTGGACTAAACTAATTTGCATTGTCGCTAACAAGCCGACAATATTGGTTCGCTCGTTCAATAGCAAAAGCCCATGGTGATTTGTCTTGTTATTTATTGTCTAAGGTGGATTAATCCGTTAATTATGACTTCCTACAAGTTTGACAAGGTATTCAACTAACCCTTCACCATTGAAAATCAAATTTAGTCAGCATATAACAATGAAACCGTACATCGCGCGTTGTATGAAGTTCTACGGTACATTGTTTGAAAAAATTAATTAAAAACCTCGAATCCCGATGCCGCACTGTCAGTCTTTTACGACTGACTCTATTATGCGCGGGAGAATCGTCTGTGACAGGCTCTTAGTCAGAGGCGGGCCGAAAATGGCTAGATTGTCGGCACAGCCGTTTTTCCTAACAATCGAGAAGAGTCGTTTCGCTCCTTCCGGCACTACCCAAGAGCATTAAGTTAGCTCGCTGGAACACTTCACCAGAGAAGCACAGGGCTTTTCAGATCTCCCTTAGCCAGGTTTTGAACTTTTTTTTGCGAATTTATCCAAAGGATAATTCATCCCAGGGGAGGGTTATGATATATCCCAGGAGTAATTCGTCCCAGCGAAGGGGTTATGCCACGACAGTCGGGAAGTCGCGACCACTGAATTGATTAGACTCTATTTTGTGTTGTAGGCGATTTAAAGTATGGTTAGCTTTATACCAAAACAACGTCTTAGAACACTTTATAATCAATGACATCTAATTTAAAGATTTCAGGTTTAAGAACAGTATAATCATGTAACCATTTTAATAAGAAGTCATAATTCAATTATCAACAATGATGAAACCCTGAAATGCTTATAAGCAGTAATAAGACTCTTCCATGGAATGCTTCCTTGCAGTCAATAACAGTTGTACTTTCTTACGCAGCGTACTATCATCATGTTAACCACTATGTTATCACCAAGTTACACTTTGACATCAGTAGGCATATTCTTCCTACAATTCATTTCTTGTTGTATTGACAAGAAGAAGTTGTTTAACGATCAAGAGAGTCTTGAGTGGGTGGACATTTTCTTCCTCTGTTTGCCCTTCAGTACAGATACTGTATGGAGAATTTTCAGGGCTAAGATGATAGAAGTAATAAACTCTCTGACTCTCAAGGCTAATAAAGAGATTTCTAATTCACGGTTTTGATTACTCGAACAGAAATCAATTGTTCCAGAAGTCTGCATCAAAGGTTTACATTAACTACGTGTGTGAAAGCTTTACAATGGCGGTAAAGGATTTGTTGATGAAAACGACTTCAAAATGAAGGGAATTTATATTTCTGAAGCAAAAACAACAATAGGGCACTGCGTGAACGTCTCGGAAAACAAACTATCTTTACAAATTAAAACGAAAAATAAGTTAAATAAAATCGAACATCCCAACCAACGACTCGCTTGCCCCTGTCTGACGTCCCTTCATAAAGATGCTCTTTATTCTACTGTAAGACGCCGGTGTAAGAGTTTCCAACCGGAACATCCTCTCTATACTCCTGGGTATAATAAGCTATAAACCAGCTGTATCATAAAGGTTGAATTCTTTCTTCTTTTCCTGAATTCTGTAATGCCTTGTATATCTTCTTACAGCTCCAACCGTCATAACGAAGGCACTTAGGTCAATCATAATATCAAGTCCTGTTTCTCTCCTTTCGCCAGCATGAGGGCTTGGTTATGATGAGTAATTGTAATCACACACGGGCCTTCTTCCCAGGGTTCCCCATCTACTTGAACCGGGAGAGACCTGGTGTCCTTCAGTGTAAGCTGTCGAGAAGAGATCAAAATGCACTGGCTGAGATCAAAGAATGTAAACTGGGATACAACTGATCATTTAGTTTATTGATTCCTACCCTTAAGTCACAATGTTTTCATTTGTTCCAAAAAGGAAAATCTTAAGGTGATAGCTATAGTGTTTATTGTAACTCCCTTGATCAGATAAGTAAATCTCACCTCTTGCTGCAATTCTTTCTTTGCAAAAAAGTTAAGAAAATGCATTTATATATCACGACAAAATCCTCCATCTTAAGTCATAAATTCCCTTTTTTTGACAGGAGAAGTCAAATTTTAACCAGCCCTTGGAGTAAAAGAATTACAATATAACCTTCCCAATTGTCAGATTGATATTCTACTTTACAGTCCCAACTGCCACATAATAATGTTGAAGTCACTGGCATCACGTTTTTGTTTTTTTTTCCATAAAATAATGCCTTATTTCTTGACTTTCCACTCTACCAGTAACATTCCAATAAATACCATCCCAGAGGAAGTGATAAAAAGGATTTTTTTATTTTTAATTAGCAGATTAATCCAAAATCAAATAAAACTATTGTTTTATATAAATAAATATTATTGTAACATCATCTAACCAGAGTTACTGTTCTCTCGATTATATTCAGCAAACAAAAGAAGACTGGTGCACAGAAAACCTTTGGTCTCCAGTACTTACTTTTATTGATCGTGCTTGACCAAGCCGTAGTGGATCAGCCATATTGACTTGTAACCTTGCAATGTGAAGAGCGGAATAAAGCCCTGCTACCTCCAGGATTCCATCATTAATGCTGCCAAAAGAACAAAATAGATCTTTCCTGTAAACAGAATTACCAGTTACCTGTATTTTGTTGCTTTCTTAAATTTATATTGTTCATGGATAAGGAATGGATCATGTTATATAGTTGGTAACAAGTCACTACTATTAACAACAGGTCTCGTACAAAATGACTCCAGGCGTACTGCTTCTAACATATGTAATTGTCACTCATCTCCTCACACTAACTCAAACCAGTAAGCGTTTGAGTGCCATTTTCAGGGGGCAAAGTTATTTTGCAGAGGAAAAATTTTGCTCTCATCTAACTTTCTTTCTTCTCTTATTTAAGTTCCTTCTGATGACCTCTCCTTTTAAAGGTCACAGCTGTGACCCCAACTAGCAGTACTTTTGTTTTGAATTTTTTTTATTTTGTAAATCTCTCAGTACTTTTATTTTGAATTTCATGTTAAAAGAAATGGTGTTCAATTTTATTGAGCAGTTACAATAAACTGACCTTGGTGGTGAAGAGTGTTCCTCATCACCATTAACCCACAATTCACAGCCTCCACACCAACTGTTAATGTTCAGAAAAACAATTCCCTCCAGCTCTGGTAGTTCCATTTTTCTTCCATCCATTTCCAGCTGAAAAAAAGTAATGTTCAAAAGTTAAAGGGCATGATACTAACTTTAAGTAAATGCAATCTGAGCTAGATAGGTGGTCTGAATACAAGACAATGGTCCCTTTCATACCTCAACAACTTCATGTAAGTTTTTGCAGTCTTGTTCAAGGACATCTCTGGCACCATACAATCCATACACGGCCTGAAGAGAAAGAAAAAAAAAGTAGATACCTGTATAAAGCCAAGTAACCAAAACAATGTAGTAATGAGTTCAGTAAGGCTTAGTCTGTGCAATCAAACTTAGAGTAAAACAAAAGAAAACAAAACTGGAAAAAAATCAGTATTTACCTTATTAATAATGCGACTGGTAAACAAAGATGGCTGACTCTCACGATGAAGGTGGAAATTCAGAACTACTTTGGCATCGCAGCCAATAGAAAAGTAATTATTCATCCAAAACACCTAATGAAAGAGTGGAAGGAAATAGCCAAGACTCACGATATTTCTCATTGTGCAATATGGACTAAGTGTCTCAAACCCCACATGATAAAAATGAATTTTCAAATAAAACTAAGACTTAGTTAACAAACTGCCTGACTTGAAAGGAATACACAGTGAACCATTCACAGAATAAATTCAGGAGATACATATGAATGGCTTAGAATCTGGTATTACCTTCTTACGCCTCCTTACATCAAAGTACCGTCGGTTACTCTCGATAGTTATTTTCCATCTATAAACAGAAGGGTAGAATATTAGAATAAAAAAAAAGTCTTGTTGGTAAAAATCAATATTTACAGTTAAAATTCTTAATTAATGCTGCTCTCATCCATGCCTTGTATTCCATACCTGTCCAAAGGAGTGACATTAGCCATCATTACAGATGTCAAAACTTCATTAACATCTTCCTCACCAGTGTAACCACTCCCCCATCCCAGAACTCGCGCCAGGTCATTCCCAGTACCTAGAGGAAGAATTCCAATGTATGGTGGCACCTAGTAACAAAGAAAATAGAGTATAAGTTTCTTGAAAAAAAATTGTACATGGCAAGTTTCTTTAGCTAACAATCTTAATTTTTTCATTGTTTTCTTTTTCAATTCAATATCATTTTTCTCCTGTGTTGCACTTGGTGTCCAGGCACATGATGTAGACAAAATTCTGTGTTAACACAGTTATTCATTTACATGTATTGAGTGATGAAAATAATATTAAAGTTGCTTAGTAGAAGTTCACAGCATGAAGAGATTAGTGCATGAAGACTGCACCAAAAGAATACTGTATACATCAATCATTGATTCAACACAACAAAAATGTGGTACAATATAAGCTTGCAATTTATGAAAATGGATAATATATGCAGAAACCATTTTCAGAGTTGTAAATAAGATCTGGCCACTGGCCAACCTGTATGCAGCCAGTTACTTTGCAAGTTAATTTAATGATCAAACTTAAGATATGGCAAAGAGGTTAATATAGATTGACTAAAATATTTCATAACTGTCACCCTATAATTTTGAGAACAGTTAACAAATAATACTTCAAACTGTAAAGATAAAACTGTGAAAACAAAGCTCTGTGCCTAGTTTTATCCCTTAGAAGAGCTTTGACTACAACATGTATTGATTATTTTCAGCTACTGGTGCAACCATAACCTGACTGACCTTTAACTTGACTTTATCCAAAGCACCAAGAACCCATCCAACACTGCCGTCCCCTCCACACACCAGTATACGAGTCCTGTGGTTTGGCAGAAGCTTACAAAATTCTAATGCAGATTCAGGAGGAACCTCATGAAGGTCTACTACCTGAAAATATCATTAAACATTCAGCAGCTGTTTAAATTTGCTGTTAATGATAAGGGACTTGTGATGGAAGAATGGATAGCAAGTTAGACTCCAGAACAAGAGGTCCACTGGCAGGTTCAAACACTGATTAATATCTGTACTGAAAGGTTAGTAAAGAGTCTGCCATCCTCCAATAGTCTTGATCAGCCATCATAGTAAGCACTCTGGTGATCATTAGTAGACACCAGAAAGAAAGGAGTTCTGTCAAAAGTGACTGCTTATGCATCATTATCATAAATGAATGCTAGCAAATTACTACCTGGCAATTAGCTATCTTCCTATCCGTGGAGTAGTAGCAAAACTCATAGTGGCTTCATGTCGTAGAAAGTGAGCATTCTCCTTCTTAACTTATATAAGTGCATTGCCTTATTGGAAAATCACCAAACACAAGCTATGGCATGGCATAAACTAGGATTCTGTCAAGTTGACATGTAGCTCTAAATGTGCAGACATTTAGCTTAGTGCTAAAAAAAATCTATGCCCACTGATATGACTTTTATTTCCTTTGTTTCAAATTATGAGAAATTAACAATTACTGGGAAAAAATAGAAAAATTCAATTGGAAACAAAAATTGAATCAAGAGAAAATTTTGAATCATTACATTTCTCTATCAACTGTTTGGAGATCACTTCCAATTTTTGAATGCTACCACTCGCACTTACCTGTACTGGGTTTAAAAGATTTTTAAACGCCATTAATAATCTTTCACCTTCATTGTCCCCACTCTTACGATTAGCAAACACAAGCAGTGGACTCCAATTTTTGATGGGCGGTGTGCTGACTTCTCGAACCACAAATCTCTTTTTACTTCTCCAATTTTCCACAGTCAAACTAATGCAATGTGGAGGTAACATCATAGTCTTGTACTTTCCAAAATCACACACATTTGACTTGCTTCGAAGGCAGTAATCATGTGTTTTATCCTGACACCATACACATCTGAGATCGCATAATCTCGGTTCAGTACCACAATGAAAACCGCAGACACTGCAAGTGCTACATAGAGGTAGATTCCCACGAACCCATTGGTGGTTCATGTATTCTCTCTTCGAAAGAACGAGAACTTTGCAAGCAAATCTCTTGGTTGCTCCGTCGATGCATTCTTCGTGAACTGAGATCCCACAGTTTTCACAATAACCGCCTCTTACAAGAGGACGCTCGCAGAAGTTACAATACGTGGGCTTGTCAAGTATTTCTGTCATAAACCATCGATGGCCCTTCTGAGGGTCTCCCACTCGTAGTCCTCTCTTCCAAGTCAGACCTAACAATTTTGTTAGTACCCAAGAAAGTAAAATGAAAACTCCACAACATGCAAGAACTTGGTATGCATCTCCTCGCCATTCTAAGATGTCTCCCATTGGTTTTAAACATATCCACGAAGAGCTTTAGGGGATCAATTTAACCGCACAAGAATCATGCAGACAACACCTGTTTCTTCAGCCATGTTGGTAATTACCCATACTACCCTGCATGATACAAGAGGATGAGAACTGGGTAATAGTGAATCCTAACCTTGACCTAACTTCGACTCTTGACCTTAAGGGAATGGGTGGAAAGCTTCAGGCTTGGAAATGAGTGTACAAAATGAGAGGAAAAGATAAAAGTAAAGGAAGAGAGAAAGAAATCGGATCGCGTATAGGAGATCGAGACTATCGCTGGCTGCTTCTCAGGTTGTGTCTACGTAGTCGAAGGTTTTCGCAACTCTCGAGTGTTATGTAGGAGGCTGTGTAAACACGGGAAAATTTTTCATCACTTTTATTTTACATACTCTCATCTAAACACATTGAGCGACCAATGAGAACGCTTCCTTAAAAACTTTTCATATGCGCGTTTCAAGAGTATGGTCTGCGATGATCAACTACATGTTATCAAGCACATTACGACTTCTTTTTCCTCTAAAATGGTTTAATTAAACTTTAAAGATATCATTACAATGAGAGCACCTCGTAAAAGTCACTTGAACCGCCATGTTGTTATAAGCTGGTTACCATGAGGACACCGTTACTTTTCATACGAAGATGTAAATGATCTGTTCTCTTCGTGAACTGAGATCCCACAGTTTTTTTGGAAAAGTTGACAAGACTTCTTGTTCGCTAATCGCGGATTTGAATGAAACAGAAGTACTAAACAGCGAGTCAAACGCAACAATATGGCCTCACCTCTACCTCAAAAGCTTTTTCTTTTTTGTTTCTAACCGTTTACAAAAATTTTTTTGATAAACTTCCAAAACTCAAGAAGTAAAATTAGTTGAAGAGTATTGCGAATCGTTGTCTAATCGCTTTCAAGTTAATTAGTTTAAAACGTCCCTCTTTAAAAGAGACCGCTGATCATGTTTTGATCATGGTAGGTGGCGGCGGCGGCTTCTTTAGTGATGGACAAAATGCACCGAATCATCCTCACGAAACAGGGAAAGGAGGTAAAGGATATCTCCACGGGGGAATGGGTGGACAGAATTATGGTGGATTTGGAGGTGCTGGTGGTTTTCTTATCGACAAAAGAGGAGTAGGCGGCGGAGGAGGTTATTCTGGGGGGAATGGTGCAGCTAATGAAGAGTTTTCCTGTGGTGGAGGTGGGGGATCTTTTAACGATGGAACACATCAGCAAAATAAATGTTGTCATAATAGCGATGGTCATGGAAGGGTGTTCATCACATTACTTCAGAGAAATGTACTTGGCAGCTCCTCAGTTCCTTAACGTATAGTGGTAATTCTGCTCTAAAGTGCTGATTGGCTAGTCGGAACTATTTCCCTCCACTGTGGTGAATAATTGTTAATCGTACTAGTCATGGTGACTTGTTACGAGGTACAGTCGGTTTAATTTACATCAATAAATTCTTTCTTAGCCGTCGAGATTTGTTTGTTAGTGTTAATAAAAAAGCACTGCAGTTAACAGTGGGTCCTGCAATGTATGTCAAAGGCTTTACTGATTTTTGCTTGACTGATATTTACTAGTCTGATCAAATGTCGCATAATCAGGGCTATCGGTGTTTCCACACCGTCCAGATTCTCTCGAGATTGCATTTAGCATCGCTGCATCCAAGAACCAAATATTATTTACGAGCTCAGATTGTCACTGACGTCATCGTCAGTCAAAATGAAAGTTTACATTTATCTTGAAAGTTCGACCACCTGCAATCATTAGAATTTAAGGCAAAGGAATAATGCAGTAAACAATCCTGATTGGTTCCCAAGAATCCCTGACGGTCAGGGTCTCATGCTGAAAAAGAAGAAGAATTCAAATCTAACGCTTTTGGCGTTAACCCTTCGTCAGAGCGAATGGAGGAATTGTGGGTAATGTAGCCTCAAATGTAGCCTACTAACAGCCAGGTGAACTCGAGATTGTGTCTTGGATAAACTTCAACACATAGTTGTATTCCTCAGTATTCCATACCTCTAGGGGCAGTCTGGAATGTCAATAACAGTTTTTGTTGAGACTGCACAAAGTCTTATTAACTCAGTATGTAAAGTCTTTAGCATATAGCCATCCATTCCCCGATTTTGTAGACAGCATATCATGATGCTACACGAAGATTGAAACTTAGTGGTTTTTGTCTTTGGGTCACGATATTTTCTCAACGTTATGAATGAAAGGATAATGACACTAGAATTGAAAAACACACAGAGGAAATCTTCCTCTATGAATTAAAAAAGGGGGCCATTGATATGCATGAAGTACAATCGAGTTTCACCAACCAACCACATCCAAGAGGATCTAATTCAGTTGTGACAATCGCAGAGACACTTAAAATTTGATAAAGAGGGTGACGTGTTTCGAGCGCAGATGAAACCTCAACTGTCTCAATTTGCCTGATATTTCCCTGAAAGTTGAAAATATCGCGGTCGCTGTTCGCCAGAAATATAACGGTTTTTTTTTTCTGAGAGCAAACTCTTTGTATCCTACTGCCTCGTCCTCACCATTTTGGCTGCCCTAATACCAGAAGTACAAGGTGAGATTTTCCTACATTAATGTCTTTTTTATCGCTTTAGTACTATTTAAAGTTTACTGAGGCAATTTTTACCTGAATATTATGTCTTTGTTCAGAGTGAAAAACTTGTTTTATCGCGAGAAAGAATAAAAAATGAACAAAAAGATAAAACAGAATAGGACAAAAAAGCAACTATTCCAAAAAATTTTGTTATCCCTTGTTGTAAAAGGAATAAAACATATATACCTGGGCCAGTATTATTATAGTAAGTAACATAAGAAAAATATTCACATTTTTAGAAAACATTTGTCGGCCAGTCTGCATTCAGTGGTGCATTCAGATCACATGCCTGTCATTGAAAAAACTGTTATGAATAATTTGCCACACGGGTGGCTTGTTTCTCGGCTACTAAGTAAGGGTTCTTTGCCAACGTGATCTACAACTGGGCTGTAACAGTAGGAATGAAATCACTTTATTAAAAGCACCTGGTAAGGGTAATAATCTTCTATGTTATTCGGTACTGTAGTCTTTTTAGGTTGCGCACATTAGATTTTGAATAAAGACTATAAGTTGCAGGGAGCTTTGTTCGCTCCACAATCAGTGAAAATTGTCATAACTAAAGGGTGGGCTTGTGGTCAGTTGATATTACGAAAAATGCTTGATTATGATTTACACTTGGGATTATAATGAGACGAACGGAAATAGGTCCGTGTAGGAAAAACATGTCTTTAAGGGACCGCCAGGAGCCCAGAAAATTCTAAGACCATGACCGCGCTGGATGATACAGATATCAATTGTAAAGAAAGTGCGCTCAATTCGTCGCAAAGGAAATGAAATTTAGTCTTAGAAGCTAAGGACAAAAATATTTTCACTCGTATTATTAGTCCTTAAAATTTTGGACGAAGAAAGTTAAAAAAAAGAACCAACAATTTAAAGTACTGTACTGCAAAAACGCAATAAAAGCCTTGAAAGTGTCAAAACGTCGATTGCACTATGAATAAGATCGTCGAATTTCATCTTGGGCTTTAGAGGTAGAAGAATGGAGAAATTAGTTCTAGAATGGAAACAGAGACGATGATATCTTTGACCACTGTTTAACTACTTCATGCGACATGTTTTTGCAGGCAAGTTTATACAGTTCCATACTCTCACCATGCAGAACATTTGTTTGTGTCGGAGTTGACTAGCATTACCAAAAGGTTCTCCCATTTTGCAGTTCAGGCCGACATTCTTATCAACGACACCGCCTCCGATTAATTAAAGTCATCTGCGAGAAGAAAATTTATCACCGAGAGATTTAACTCAATACTCAATTCTCTGTCTTGAAGAAATGCTATTGCAAACCAGAAGGCTTTATTTACTAACTTGAAAACAGACTTATTACATGAAAAACGAGCTTCACCTCACAATCAAAGGATGAGAAATAAATATAAGAATAAGAAACAAATTCTCCATCAGAGCCAACCCCAAAATTTCGGAACATCAACGTGTTTTGGTAAAACGATCGTCTTTATTTTACGCTCAAGATTGGGCGAACGAGGAATGCGTGTAAACAGTTGGTAAAGAGTATTATTGTCTGCCTCATACGTCGCACTCATACGGACATACTTAAGCCACAATAAGAGAACGCATAAAGGACTTCAAATTAAAGGCTATTGACATGCATTAAGTATAATCCAGTTTCACCAAACAACTATTTCCCGGGGAAACTCATTCAGTTGTGTTTGTGACAACCACTGAGAACCTCATAATCGGACAAAGGAGGTGATGTATTCGAACAAATTAAAATGCAGCTGTCTCATTTCGCCTAATGTTTCCCTTAAGGAGGAAAAGCTCACCATAGCTGTTCGCTGCAATTAGAACGGGCGTTTTTTTCTGAGGACATGCTGTCTGTTTTCTGTCGTTTCGTTCTCACCGTTTTGGCTTCCCTACGACCAGAAGGACAAGGTAAGATTTTGTTATGCCCAGTTCACACCAATGCTTAAATATGTTTTAGAGCTGTTTTGTTAAATTTGGTTGAAAATTGTCTTCTTCTTAGCAGCTGCTTAATCCGATGTTTTTCAGCTTCAAATTTAGCAGAATGAAAATAAAAATTAGCGTTTACTTGAAACTTATGGAAAATCCAATTATTCACATCTCTGTTTTGATTCAATCCGGCTGATGTTGTGAATGGGGTATTATTTATTGTCTGAGAACTATTTCCAAGTTTTCTCTATCATCATATAACTTTTTTATTATCTTTATCTACATAACTAAGCCTTGAAATATTCACATAAGCATCTCCTATTAGTACTAAAAGCAATAATTATTTTATTCATCTACATACCTGGAGTGGCATAAGACAACCAAATATTTCAAAGGAGGTCTTTTACTTTGTTTTGCAATATTTTTGAAAATGACAAAATTTTAGGGAACTTGGTTTCTAGACTGAGCCAAAAGGGAAGGTTTACTTTGAATAAACAGTTACTGTCTCTACAATGTTGTCCGTGAACCGCGTTTAACTTTCGACTCTTTGATTCTGCACAATGGATAAAATGACTACTGGCAGACCTTGAAAAAAAATGAGCACCTTAATTTTCGCGCTGTTTGGCTGTTTGGTACAGTTCGGCTTCAAAGTTGATGTAAAAGCTGGTTCCGTTTTTTATTAAACGTAAATCGAGAGGCTCGTGTACTTTAATGAGTGGGCAGATGAAAGGAATAAGTTATTACCGATCCACCGCAGAAAGAAAGTTTAAGATTAGCCTGTGGAACAATTTCACTTCACCAAACCAAAACAGGTGATTTCGACAGAAAATTTTGTTAAACAAACTCTACGCAGTCTTGTGTGATCGTAACCGAGATTGATGGCAATGATCGAGTCATTGAGCTCCTTAAGATATTTTAGGTTCGAAAATATACCTTCAGTCTTTATAGTGCACACTCCAGCACAAGTGTGCATTTATGAAGATATTACACCGAACCCGAAACAAATTAAACGAATGACCGCCTCTGCATCGGGAAAAATGAATTGTCGGCGGTATCTCTACTTGATCAATTTCTCGTCCGCTCATTCATTCGAAATTGTCCAGACCTTGCAAAGCTCATAATTTCCTAAAACTTTCAAGTCCTATTACGGTACATTCAGCTCTAATTCTCCCTGCACCTCATTTGCAGAATCATCTGTAAAATGAAAGAATTTCCTCTTCCAGTCATTTTCTTTATAATTTAGTTTTAAGGCTACATGTTTCTCTTTTGCGATGTCTTTTTAAAAAGAGTATAACAGAAGGGCGGGGGGTTGGGGTCCCTGTTGTTCTTACTATCCACCGTTCTTAGTCAGCCTTGAGAAAAAAAGTTTATTCATTGCTTTCGTATTACCCGAACCTCTCTATGAATTTTGTTTTTTAGGAAAAGCGCTGAGGATGTTTCGTTATTTTCTTCTCTGTGTTTCGTTCACCAACCTTGTAACTGCTGGGGATCAATGCAGGATAGAAATTAACATTCGTGGTATGGCTCTCAAAGGTTTCGTTTTCAAGAGAATGACAGTAGCAGCTCTTCATATCTGTGATATCTTATGTGAAAGGGAAATTACCTGCCAGAGCTATAATTTCAACAGAAAAGAACAGATCTGTGAATTGAACAACCGCACAAAGGACGCAAGACCCGAGAATTTCCTCTCAGATCCAGAGTGGTTTTATATTCGCCGTTTCAAAGGAAGAGGTAACTATTCAGCCAATAATGCTGGATAATAATTATCAATATTTTGGTCATACGCTCGACTTTGCTTACAGTCTGCGTTTTCTGATCTCCCGCGCTCATCGGTATTGATTTTTCTATCATCTCTTAATTGTAATAATGAACGATATTAGTTCTATCCCTTTTCTTTGTAGTTGCTTTGTAGTTTCCCACTAAAAGCGTAGCTCCAAGTTCTGCAGATAAACACACAACCCACAATTCTCCCATTCAATTTGACGAAGAGCTAACGCTCGAAACGTTAGCTTTGAAACTCTTAACGGTGGCCAACTTACGTTATCAACTCAGTTGATAGCACCAAATTACCTTGTTTTACTCTCTCACCGATGCAACACCACAGTTTCTTTAGAAACTTACCTCCATCATACTGTTTGACTTTTAGTTAACTTCTTCACTAAACAGTTTTGATGCATGTGTGAAAAACTGATAACGAATTATTTATTTCAATGTATTATTTAAAATGATACAAAAAGCCGAGAGTAAGGAGATAAAAAAGTTGGTGGCCCTAAAGGAAGGGTTTAAAAGTGAGGGGGTCTCACTTCCCCAGAGAAAGGTGCTTGACAGAGCGTTTAATTTAACACATTCAAAGGCGGAAATTTAAGTGAATGGGATTAGATCCTCATTTTAATTCTCTCGTGTTTTTCAATCTCGGCTTTCGACTGGTGCATCTCTGCCGCACAGAACTCGAACAGCATCAGCTCAGCATCTAGAAATACATTGACTATTTTTGTAAACATCAACAACCAGTCAGGTGAAGCAAACATGCAGAGAATGGCTAAGAGTCAACAGCGTGAATCAGCCGGTGTTGTGCAAGGTCAGACTCAAAGGCAAGGAAGCAATCGAAGGGGAAGAAACAAGCGAAAGTCCTACACCGTCGATTTCATAAAAAAGCACCAGATCTTTTGGATGATAAATACAAAACAGTTGCAAAGCAACAAGGAGTCAACAGATCGCTGGTGATTAAGCGGGAAAAAAACAAAAGCAAAATTCTTGCAGAACTGACTCTGACCATGACGAAGAAAAACAAGGCCAATGAGACAAAGGAGAAGGATCGCTGGGAACAGATCCCAACGCACTGATTAATGTCCTCTGCCTTCCAATCTTTTACTTGCCGAGTTTAAACTACGGAGAGCAGCAGGAAGCAAAGTGTCCAAACTTTGGTTAAAAAAAAAATGAAATCGAAAATCGAAGCATGCTGTGGCGTAGCAGAAGCTGCAAAATTTAAAGGAAGCAACAACTGATTCCATAGATTCAAGGAAAGACACAACATAGTACTGAGGAGAAGGACCAACAAGAAAAAAGTCTGGGCAGATGATGGCTGGGATGCGATCCAGAAATTCCACAGGGATTGAAGCCTTGAAAACACAGAGGAGAAGAAACAAGTCCTATACTGTTGACCCAAAGTATGGAAGATGGATATCTAAAAATAGATACAATATCGACTACGTTCCTCTCCCATTTTTTAATAAGCAAGTTTGGGTGCTAAGCAGTTGTGCGTGTCCCCACCATCATCTGGTTTAGATAAACGACAGGCTACTCTACAACTTTGTATTGGGGCTGATGGGGAACAAAACGTGAAGCCAGCTCTTATCTTCAGAGGAAAAGGGCGTGTGGCCACTGAGGAGAAAGAAAAGTATGACAAGGGGGTTGATGTGTATTTCCAGCAAAATGCCTGGATGGATGAAGAGATCAACATGCAGTGGGTCCAGGGAACACTTATTCCAGAAATAGAGAAAGACAAACAAGAAAAAGTCCTATTTGCAAACAATGTCGGCTTCCAGCAAAGTCAACAATTCATTGAAACATGAAGAAATCAGATCAACACTACAGTTTACATGCTTCCTGAAAACCACACTGACAAAATCCAGTCCATTGATGCAGGATGTGGTCGGATGATGAAAGGTAAAATTGGTGCAGCAATGGAAATATGGCTGGAAGAGGAGAACAATCTCGATAAATGGCAGGATAGACTTTCAGCAAAGAATAGAAGGATCTTGATGAACCAATGGACTGGGGAGGCGTGAAGTGAGTTTAGTAATGATGAGACCTTTTTCCAGAGACTGTTTTAGAAAACTGACTGTTTGCCAACAGCAGATGGCTCTGATGATGCAAAGATCTCACCCCAAGTATTGGTTCAATGGATCTGATAATTAGACTGATAATTAGACTGGGAATTTAAGAAACTGAATATTGACTGTTTTGCTCTCTCAGTTTGCTTGTAGGATTAGGGACCAGTCAAAAGTTACATCGAAAGAGAGAGGGGGGGCTGGCGCATTTTGAATTTTTTTGACTTTAGCTGAGTTTCGAGTTGTTTATCACCAGAACGGCTACCCCTCCCCCAATGTAATATTATTGCCTTGATTAATGTAGTGAAGGTCAGTTCCATCTATGGATTAATGAAAATGTTGTGCTTGTACATTGATTTCATGTGTTGATAGTCTATGCAGTATTTAATCTTTAGAACAATTTTAAAAACACCTGCAGAACATTTTCAGGCTGGTTTTGCAGAAAATACCCGATATACAAGAGCAAAATCAACTTGAACCCCCAAAACAACAGATCTTTTTAGCGGGTTTTCCTGTATTGGCAGAATCAAAAGTAATTTATTTATAACAATTTCTTACTTGTATCATAACTTTGACTTTTATTTAATGTGTTTTATGAAGGATTTACAGCTGTTTTTACAACTCTTGGTAAGAGTGGAACAGAGGGTCCAGACTCAGTTGGCAGTCAATACAAAGGTCAGGATCATGACGGACAGGTTACAGTGTCAAGCGGTATTCAACTGTGGACTGTGCCAAACACTGGTGAATACAAAATAGAAACAATAGGAGCCTCAGGGGGGTACATTAAGGACAGTGTCATCAACGGAGGAAGAGGGGCGCGGATGATTGGAAACTTTATGTTGACCAAAGATGAGATCATTCGTATACTTGTTGGTCAAAGAGGGGGAAGACCGAATTCTAACGAAAAACCTGGCTCAGGTGGAGGAGCTACATTTGTAGTAAGAGGAGACAACAAGCCTTTGATCATTGCCGGAGGTGGAGGAGGAATTGCAAAAATTACAGAACAACATTCCGGATGTGATGCGTCCGTAAACACAACAGGAAATGCAGGGTATAACTCGCCATTCCTGTCAGGAGGAATGAACGGAGATGGAGGACAAGCCGATAAACCTAACTCTGGTGGGTGAAGAATTTCCTATTTATAACTACTGAATTTTTTCTTTTTGGTTTTTTTCCATTCTGTTGCCATCCATCAGTATTTCGAAAAAAGAGGTGGAACTTGTTGCTCAAATTTGATTTTTTTCAGAGTTACTAAAAGCCATGATCTGTTAAGTTGCTAATGTCAACTGTAAATCTCTTGATTGTAGGTGGTGGCGGCGGTGGCTTTTACAGTAATGGAGAAGACTCAAAGATTGCT
This sequence comes from Pocillopora damicornis, assembly GCF_964200805.1. Lineage (NCBI taxonomy): Eukaryota > Metazoa > Cnidaria > Anthozoa > Scleractinia > Pocilloporidae > Pocillopora > Pocillopora damicornis. Next base: position 21,538,712 of record NC_142679.1, read on the forward strand.
GGTGGAGGGGGAAAGGGAGGTAAAGGATTTTTAGCCGGGGGAAAGGGAGGAGCACATTCGGGTGGGTTCGGAGGTGGGGGTGGTTATCGTAACGATGATGAGATACCTGGGGGGGGTGGAGGGTACTCTGGGGGAAGTGGAGGTGCGAATAAAGATATTTCCTGTGGGGGAGGGGGAGGTTCTTTCAACAACGGAACAAATCAGCAAAATGAATGTTGTTATAATACTGCTGGACATGGTAAAGTGATCATAACATTTCTCCATTGAAATGCATGGCACCACTTTACTTAGCGTGAAGTGGTAGTTCTGCTTTGAAGCGCTAATAGATGTTTGTTTTTAAACTCAGTTGCTTTTAATTTTTTTAGTTCATTATTTAGATTTTGTAATAAGTCCGTGTTACTGTAAGACAAATAGCACAACATGTGGTTCTAGAGCCGTTTATATTTGAGGTTAGAATTAAAATTCACAAACAACATTTGCCAGAATAGGTGAGTTTGTGAATTTTTTACTAACCTTATAAATTTGTCGACATCAAAAGCTGTAATATTTGTTCTTTTACCGGCCCTTTTCGGAGCAAATAATATACGTGTAAAGATAAGACACCAAAGAACACTGGTATTCATTACTAATGGAGAAGCTATATCAGTGAAATTACTGCATGATTTGCATAGCTTTTTAGCGCCTAATACTCCCAGGGGTTCACTCCTAGAGGTTCACTTCGAGAGGTTTACTCCCAAAGGTTCAATTTTAGGGGTTCACTCCCAGATTTTCACCCTCAGAGGTTCACTCCCAGAGGTTCACTCCCAGAAGTTCAGTCCCAGAGATTCAGGGGAAGCTTTATGGTATAATGAAACCATTTTTGTCAGCGTAAGGTTTTCTTAGGCTTAGGGCTTATCGTAAGGCCCGTTGTCACATGCAAACGAGGGAGGTGGGGAGGGGGAGGGGGAGGGATGGGGGAGAATTAAACATGGCGCGCACGTTCTCAGTTGTATGATGCATTAATATTAAGATAATAAAAAACAATGAACAACAAATGATCCCACCTCTTTATTCACACAAATTCTTGCGCGTTAAAAGCATACAATATTAGGGCGAGGCAAGATAATAGTTTAATCTCTAGAGTAAGGAAAATGTTAGCCACAAATTACTTCAGTTCGCTTATAGAATAAAGAAGATACAATTGTCAGGAATGTTTAGACATTAAAGAGCGGGCATGGGAGGGGGGGAGTTAGTGATAATTGGTCAAACAATAACTGAGAAATAATTTTGTAGAGAAACAATTGTGAACTCAGCTCCTCATATTCTTGTGTATCTAGTGTCAATGAATACATGTAAAGGTCTATTATGCAGTCAATCGTTTTTTCTTGATCAGTTCAAAACCAAAATCGATTTTTAATAATGATACAGCCAGTGTGACTCAGTTTCTTCAATTTTTTTGCCCGTTGACCTTCTAAATTTTGCTGCGCGTAACACTGACTGTATTCAAGTCAACGCAAGACTTTATTTACTTGTTATATTTTTGGAATATACATCTGGAATATCTTTTCAGGAGGCTCTCATACTCTTTCACTCAAAGTGAAGTAAACTGCTGTAATTTTCCAGTAGTTTAAAAGAACGATTCTGCTTAATAATAGTCAGAAATATGTTGAGAACATTCTTTGCAAGTGGATTTACTAAAAGTTCCCTAAGAATTGTTTCTATGAGTTATAGAAGAGAACAATCACTATCCCTATATTGTCGGTCTATAATGTAGATTTTAAAGTAAACTCTAGTGAAACTCAATAGATTGATATCTGGCTGTCAGTATTTTCTTCATGTTTGTTAGTTAAACCTCAATTACATATTACCTAAGTCACATCAACTGAGAGCGAAGGTTAATTTCTAAAAAAACGAAAAATGTCCATGTATCTCACAGGAAAGTTCCTGAATCCTCCAACTTTACTTATCATTTTCACTCGTCTTTGATATTTTTTTCGCGGCATTCGTAAAACCAGCCTTGACTGAAGGTCTTTGCAGCCGGGTAATCGAAAATTGTATGATGTATGAATATTTAGGTGATGGAAAACAGTGACAAGCAAATTGTCTTCTGTAATAGCTTTGTACAGCAGGACATTCCTAAAGAAAGCTATAAAAAGCGCTGCGAATTGTTTGACGATTTCAAACACGGTTTCTGATTGGACTCCTGATTGAGCAATCGGAAGATATTAACTGAATGATTCACGCACACTTTTAATAAGACATTAGTCACTCATAACAAGTATCTCCTTTACTGAGCGTAACTGCAGCGGAATACAACGAAGGTACTATTAAGTACAAAGTCAAATTCGCTGAAATGGTCGTGAGTTGTTATATAAAAACTCATCCTTGTAGATACGGCTAATTATTCACTTGCACAAAATGAAAACAATTGAATCGAGACAGTTGCTGCATGGTGACAATTTCCAGCAGAAATGATGAACACTTTGCCATGAAAGTTTCGCATGCACCGAAATATGATGTGAAGTGAAGCCTGGACGAGGCTTTTCATCCAATAAAATCACAATTTAATTTCTAAGAACGCATAATTCTTCAGATATATAAAGGGATAAGTTTCTAAAGAAACTGTAGTGTTGCGTCGGTGGGAAATTATAACAGGGTAATTTGGTCTTATCAACTGAGTTGATAACGTGAATTGACCACCGTAAAGAGTTTAAAAGTTGGCGTTTTGAGCGTTAGCCCCTTTGTCAGAGCGAATGGAGGAATTGTGGGTTATGTCTGTTTTTATAAGAAGAAAATTGGGCTACGCTATTACTGAGAATATGGTGACGAGAAAACAAGAAGAAATTAGTTGAATGAAAGGCGATTAGGGGTGCCGGCTTGAAACAAAATTTTTGTTCTTGAGTTTTCCGGCTTTCTGAACTAACTGCCTAGATGTAGGGAAAGACCGCAGACTGTTATGTGCTACTTAGAAGGGATTAAGGAGATTAAAGTGTCTTGCGACAAGTTTGGACGCGTCCTTGTCATTTCTTTCTTTCATGGCTCCATACGTTGAACTCCTTCGGACATAATAACGCCAAACTAGAAAAACACATACCGTAAATTGCCGCATAGAAGCCCCCCCCCGGCCCATGTAACTGTAGACAAAACAATACATCCAATTATAAGCCCCCCCCGGCCCATCTGACTATAGACAAAACAATACATCCAATTATAAGCCCCCCCCCGGCCCATCTGACTATAGACAAAACAATACATCCAATTATAAGCCCCCCCCGGCCCATCTGACTATAGACAAAACAATACATCCAATTATAAGCCCCCCCCGGCCCATCTGACTATAGACAAAACAATACATCCAATTATAAGCCCCCCCCGGCCCATCTGACTATAGACAAAACAATACATCCAATTATAAGCCCCCCCGCCGGCCCATCTGACTATAGACAAAACAATACATCCAATTATAAGCCCCCCCCCGGCCCATCTGACTATAGACAAAACAATACATCCAATTATAAGCCCCCCCGCCGGCCCATCTGACTATAGACAAAACAATACATCCAATTATAAGCCCCCCCCGGCCCATCTGACTATAGACAAAACAATACATCCAATTATAAGCCCCCCCGGCCCATCTGACTATAGACAAAACAATACATCCAATTATAAGCCCCCCCCCGGCCCATCTGACTATAGACAAAACAATACATCCAATTATAAGCCCCCCCCCGGCCCATCTGACTATAGACAAAACAATACATCCAATTATAAGCCCCCCCCGGCCCATCTGACTATAGACAAAACAATACATCCAATTATAAGCCCCCCCCCGGCCCATGTAACTGTAGACAAAACAATACATCCAATTATAAGCCCCCCCCCGGCCCATCTGACTATAGACAAAACAATACATCCAATCATAAGCCCCCCCCCCGGCCCATCTGACTATAGACAAAACAATACATCCAATTATAAGCCCCCCCCCCGGCCCATCTGACTATAGACAAAACAATACATCCAATCATAAGCCCCCCCCCCCCGGCCCATCTGACTATAGACAAAACAATACATCCAATCATAAGCCCCCCCCCGGCCCATCTGACTATAGACAAAACAATACATCCAATTATAAGCCCCCCCCCTCCCCCCCACCCCCAGATGTAAGCTCCCTTCTAGCTTTTCCTGTATGATAGATTGGAAATCTGTGCAGTTTGAAAAATCATGGCGCGCGGAACAATAGGTTTATTACTTCCTTTTGATTATTAAGGATGAACCTTCGTTTTGTTATGTTTCTGTTCGTGTTGTTAGTTTTAATTCTGTTCCAAATGTATTGAAATGGGAGCAACTGCAGAATACCCTGCCACTTTGTTCCCCCTCATTTACATGTGTCGGGGGGTTTTGAAGATCGTGGCATAACACAAGAGACGCAATTCTTATTCAATGACATGTAAATGAGTGGCCGGGTATTCTGCAGTTTAGCCAAACCTGAACTTAACTTCTTCTGAACTTAACAGACGCAAACCAAACCTTAACTAACGGAAATTGACTAACTTAGTCCAAAGTACGCAAAATATAATATACAATTTGGGACATTAAATAAAGAGAGCACACAATCTAATTGACATAAACTACAAGAACGCCAAACTAGCAAGAACAATAAATATTCCGGTCAAGTACCGACGACGCAATATTGGATGTGTAAGATCGCTGCACTTCTGCGGGGAACAAAAAAATGAGAGAGGAGGGAGGACTAAGGAGAAATAAAAAGAAACACTTCTCCATGCCGAACCCCTTCCTCTTCATTAGTTAGTTAGTTTCACTGTTACTTCGTCTCACTGTCAGGTCCTCACTCGGTCCAAGCCTTCGTCGATCTTACCGATCGATCCAATATGGCGACTTCTACATTCGGTCTAAGTTCGTCCTCATTCCTCAGCTTTAAACTTTAGTCACATAAGCGGACTTTGGAACTTTCAAATTAGGCGATTGAGACGAGAAGACTTAGTACAAGAAGCCAAGGTTTACTGAAGGATCAAGATTCTCTGGTTTTGAAAGTGGTTATTTCAATTTACAGTAAGAAACTGAGAAGCAGTGCGGGAGAGCCGATAAGTAAAACGGAAGAGTGGAGGAAAGAGATTGGAAGATGGGGGGGGGAGAGGAGAGAGTTGGATGACCAGACTTCCCTTCCCGTCCCAGTTTACTTCGTCTTGTAGGCTCTTCTTTTGTAGTGATTCATTGATAGGATAAGGTGTTTCCTATAAACAGGGAAGAGTCGTTTTTCTGGCCAGCTACTGCCTATACGCGTATTACTCAAATAGAAGCAGTAGACCGCCCATTCCTTCAATGCGTCACTTTGATAAGCCTCTTGCAACTTTTGAGGAACACTCGAGGAGCTTGGAAATCAGTGGCCGAAGGAAAAAGTTTTATTAAGTGCGGACCGTTGCTTCTATAAAACGGAGGTGCTGCTCTTTTCCTCTTGTTATCATCCAGGACCAAACATTGGTAATCGGACCATTGTTGATGAGGTGGTTAATATCATGCACCTGAATCCACAATAACTGAATATTTTGATTCTGGTTTCACGGTTCCTAGTAAACTGAAAAGCATTCGACCTCTCCTCCAGCACTGAAACCAACTAACAAATGTGGCCATCACTCAGGCCGTGTTCAGCTGGTGAACGTCCTTTTTTCATCAGGGTACAAAAGCGGTTCTATAAGGAAAGGTGATGGCACTTTCAATTTTACGCAAAACTTTATTTACTTGTCAGACTGTTATGTTTTTGTCAACATTTAGAATAACTTTTAGGAGGTTTTCGAGCTCTTCCACACAAAAAAGGAGGAGATAAACGCTGTAGTTAGCATGTAGCTGGAAAGAAGTTTGTTAGTAAATGCATTAACATCTTAATAAGTTAGAGAAAAGTGCCCTCAGTTTTCCTGAATCATCGGTCTGAAGTTTAAGTTTTAACAAAGAGTTTTCTTGAAGTTAATAGATTGATTCCTAGTTGTAAGCATTTGCTTCTTGTTGGTTAATTGGACTTTACGGTAAAGTCACACTGTTTGAAGCTATATTGAGGCAACGCCTTACGACTCACATGGCCACCGTTATGAGTGAAAAGCTGACGTTTCGAGCGTTAACCCTTTGTCAGAGCGATTGGAAGAATTGTGAGTTGTGTGTGGGTTTAGTATGCAGAAAGTGGAGCTAAGCTATTGGTGGGAGTATGGTGACGAGAAAACAAGAATAAATTAGTTGAAGGAAAAGCGCTCGTTGATACCATGGGGATTAAGAGTGCCCATTTGGAAGATAAATTTTTGTTCCAGTGTTTTGCGGCTTTCCGAACTGCCCAGATGTAAGGAAAGTCCACAAACTGCCATATATTGCTTAGAATGATTGGGGAGATTAAAGTGTCTAGCGACTGGTTTGGATGCGTCGACGTCCTTGTCATTTCTTTCCACGTCGCGAAGGTGTTCTCGAAATCGGTCACCTAGTCGTCTTCCTGTTTCGCCAATGTATAACTTATTGCAATAAGTGCAAGTTGTGCAGTAAATGACGTTGGCGGAGGTACACGTAAAGTGATTAGTGATCTTAATGGATCTCTTGGGTCCCGATATTTTCTCTACGTTATGAATGAAAGGACAAGTTTTGCACCGTGAGCGAGCGCATTGAAATGAACTTCTGACCAGAAAGTTGCCTTTGTTTTTGTCGAAAAACAGCAAATGGAGGAATCGTGAATTATGTAGCCTAAGGTGTAGCCAACTAACAGCTACGTGAACTCGAAATTGTGTGTCGGATAAATTTTCGACTCATAATTAGACACTCAGTATTCCATACCTCTAGGGGCCATCGAGAATGTCAATAACAGTTTTTGTTGAGACTGTACAAAGTCTTATTAACTCAGGATAAAAGTCATTAGCACATAGGCATCCATTCCTCGATTTTGTAGACAGTTTATTATGATACGAGGATTGAAACTTAGAGGTTTTTGTCTTTGGGTCACGATATTTTCTCAACGTTACGAACGAAAGCACAATTTTTAGACCGAGCGCGAGCGCATTTGAAAGTTCCGGGTTGGCTGTTAGTGGAGGTTGCGAAAGATAGTACCAGTCTCTGAATCATTCTGAAGTAAATTAACTGCGTGGTTGTGAGGGAGAAACGTGAACGTGAATGGAATACGATAATCATTTTTCTTCTGTGACGTATGTAATACTTGATCAATTTCTTTCACGCGGTGGTGGCCTGCTTGAACGACAGAAACATGACAACCACGTTTTTTTGAAAAACTGGCACATTACCTCTAACTGATTTTTCGAACATCAGAGTATTTTTCGCAGTCCTGTTTCGAACATTTATCTGATTCAGTTGTGACAATCGCTGAGACACTCATAATTTAACAAAGAGGGTAACGTGTTTTGAGTGCAGATGAAACTTCAGCTGTCTCAATTTGCGTGTTATTTTTCGTAAGGTTGAAAATCTCACGGTCGTTTTTCGCTAGAAATATAGAGGTTGTTCTTCTGAGAACATGCTCTTTGTATTCCACTGCTTCTTTCTCACCGTTTTGGCTTCACTAATACCAGAATTTTGTGTTCCAGTTATTTCCGGTTTTCATCACCAAAAATAATTTATAATAATTAATATGAATCGATGCACCCTTTAAGTTATGAATAAGATGAGTGTTTTACACCCTGACGTTTTCTTCGTGCGCCGAATATCCATGAGATGTCTACTAGATTGATTCGGACGAAGAACTTTTCGTTTTATCTGCGAGTAATTATCAGTTTTGTAAAATACGTATCGATTATATTTTTCGTGAAGATAACAAGGCATAGCCTAGGCTTCGTGAGAAAGAGCAAAAATTAACCAAAAAATTAAACAGAATAGAACCAAAAAAGCCACTATTCCAATTTTTTTAAAATTTTTTTATCCCTTGTTGTAAAAGGAATAAAACACATTTACCTGGGCCAGTATTATCATAGGAAGTAACATGAGAAAAATATTCACATTTTTAGACAACATCTGTCGGTTAGTCTCATACATTCAATGGTTTTAGATTGTCATCACTGAAGAGATCATATGCAAGTTCTTAAAAAAACTGTTATGAATAATTTGCCACATGGGTGGCTTGTTTCACAGCCACCAAGTAAGGGTTCTTTACCAACGTGATCTGCAACTGGGCCATGATAGTAGGAATGAAATCACTTTATTAAAAGCACCTGGTAAGGCCAATTATCTTCTACGCTATTTGGTTCTGAAGTGCTTTTAGGTTGAGTAGATTAGTTTTTTAATAAAGACTAGGAGTCGCAGGGAGCTCTGTCCGCTCCACAATAAAGTTGTCATAACTAAAGGGTGGTCTTGAAGTCAGTTATTGTTATGAAAAATACCTGATTAGGATTAGCACTTGGGGTTATTAGTGAGACGAACGAAAAAAAGGTCTGTGTAGGAAAACATGTCTTCAATTAGGGACCGCCTGGGGCTCAGAAAATTCTAAGACTTTCATCATCACAGTGGTGATGCACATATCAATTTTAAGGGTAGCGTGATCAATTCTTCGGAGGAAAGGAAATGAAATTTAGTCTAAAGAGCTAAAGAGCTAAGGACTCTCGTGGTATGAGTCCTTGAGATTTTGGATGAAGAAAGTTAAAAAAAGAAACAACAATTTAAAGTACTACACTGCAAAAACGCAATTAAAGTCTTGAAAGTGTCAAAACGTCTATTGCACAATGAGTAAGAACGTTGACTTTCATCCGCGGTTTAAAAGGTAAAAGAATGGAGAAAGTAGTTCTATTTCATCAAACTGTTAAAGATAGAAATTAAGTTCATCTAAACAGGAAGGAAGTTGGAGGTATTCGTGGAGCCTGTTATACAAACCTTCGAATCAGTCTCGGGGTTGCTTAATTTTAAAAATTTCCCCCTGGTGTTTAGATGAGGCTATGAAGTTCACTGAAAAGTCTCCTATAACTTTTGAAAGGTAATTCTTTCAAAACAGGGGCGAATCTGAAACGTCACGTCCTCCCATCTTAACGCACATATGGATAAATAAGAATGTACAAGACTGACCAAGATAGTATCGTCTTTAGGTATACTCTAAGAAGTAATTTACCCCGACAACCCCAGGTTTACCGAGGAATCGAATGGAATCAGAGACGATGATATCTTTGACCAGGTTTTCACAGTTCCATGCCCTCACTATGTAAAACAATTTTTTGTGTCATAGCAGACTAGATGTGCCTTGCCAAGAGGTTCTCTCATTTTGTAATTCAGGCCGATATCCGTACCAACGACACCATCTGATAAAGTCATCTGGGAGAAGAAACTTTAGCACCGAGAGATTTAACTCAATACTCATACATTTCTCTGTCTTGAAGAAATGCCATTTCAAACCATAAGGCTTTATTTACTAACTTGAAAACAGACTCGTACCCCAGTGTTTTTTTGTGTGTGTTAATTCTCGTGTAAAAAAATTAACAAAAAAATAAAACAGAATAGAACCACAAAAGCAACTATTCCAAAGACTTTTTTATCCCTTGTTTTGAAAGGAATAAAACACATTTACCTAAGCCAGTATTATTATAGTAAGTAATATGAGAAAAATATTCACATTTTTAGACATCTGTCGGCAAGTCTCATACATTCAATGGTTTTAGATTGTCATCACTGGAGAGATCACATGCGAGTTATTGAAAAAACTGTTATGAATAATTTGCCACATGGGTGGTTTGTTTCTCGGCTACTAAGTATGGGTTCTTTACCAACGTGATCTACAACTGGGCCATGACAGTAGGAATGAAATCACTTTATTAAAAGCACCTGGTAAGGGTAATTATCTTCTATGTTATTTGGTACTGTAGTCTTTTTAGGTTGGGCAGATTAGTTTTCGAATAAAGACTAGGAGTCGCAGGGAGCTTTGTTCGCTCCATAATTAGTTGGTTGGTTGATATTACGAAAAATGCTTGATTATGATTAACACTTGGGATTATAATGAGACGAACGGAAATAGGTCCGTGTAGGAAAAACATGTCTTCAATTAGGGACCACCAGGAGCCCAGAAAATTCTAAGACCATGACCATACTGAATGATACAAATATCAATTGTAAGGGTAGCGCAACCAATTCGTAGCAAAGGAAATGAAATTTAATCTTAGAAGCTAAGGACAAAAATATTTTCACTCGTGTTTTTAGTCCTTAAAATTTTGGACGAAGAAAGTTGAAAAAAGAAACAACAATTTAAAGTACTGCACTGCAAAAACGCAATAAAAGCCTTGAAAGTGTCAAAACGTCGAGTGCACAATGAATTAGAACGTCGATTTTCATCTGGGGCTTAAAAAGTAAGAGAATGGAGAAATTAGTTCTAGAATGGAATCAGAGACGATGATATCTTTGACCACTCTTTAACTGCTTCATGTGACATGTTTTTGCCAGGCAGGTTTTTACAGTTCCATACTCTCACCATGCAGAACACTTTTTTGTGTCGGAGTTGACTAGATGTGCATTACTAAAAGGTTCTCCCATTTTGCAGTTCAGGCCGACATTCTTATCAACGACACCGCCTCCGATTAATTAAAGTCATCTGCGAGAAGAAAATTTATCACCGAGAGATTTAACTCAATACTCGATTCTCTGTCTTGAAGAAATGCTATTGCAAACCAGAAGGCTTTATTTACTAACTTGAAAACAGACTTATTACATGAAAAACTGGTTTCACCTCACAATCAAAGAATGAGAAATAAATATAAGTCAATAAGAAACAAATTCTCCATCAGAGCCAACCCCAAAATTTCGGAACATCAAAGTGTTTTGGTAAAACGTTCGTCTTTATTTTACGCTCAAGATTGGGTGAACGAGGAATGAGTGTAAACAGTTTGTAAAGAGTATTATTGTCTACCTCATACGTCGCACTCATATGGACATAATTAAGCCACAATAAAACAACGCATAAAAATAACGCATCAAATTAAAGGCTATTGACATGCATTAAGGATAATCGAGTTCCACCAACCAACTATTTCCCAGGGAAACTCATTCAGTCGTGTTTGTGACAACCACTGAGAACCTCATAATCAGAAAAAGGAGGTAAAATGCAGCTGTCTCATTTCGCCTAATGTTTCCTTTAAGGAGGAAAAGCTCACCATAACTGTTCGCTGCAAGAACGGGCGTTCTTTCTGAAGACATGCTGTCTGTTTTCTATTATTTCGTTCTCACCGTTTTGGCTTCCCTAAGACCAGAAGGAGGAGGTAAGATTTTGCTATAACCAGTTCACACCAATGCTTAAACATGTTTTAGAGCTGTTTTGTTAAATTTGGTTGAAAATTGTCTTCTTCTTAGCAGCTGCTTAAACCGATGTTTTTCAGCTTCAAATTTAGCAGAAGGAAAATAAAAATTAGTGTTTACCTGAAACTTATGGAAAATTCAGTTTTTCACATATCTGTTTTAATTTAACCCGGTTGATGTTGTGAATGGGGTATTATTAAAGTTTTCTCTATCATCATATAACTTTTTATTACCTTTATCTACATAACTAAGCCTTGAAATATTCACATAAGCATCTCCTATTAGTACTAAAAACAATAATTATTTTATTCATCTACATACCTGGAGTGGCATAAGACAACCAAATATCTCAAAGGAGGTCTTTTATTTTATTTTGCAATATTTTGAAAATGACAAAATTTTAGGGAACATGGTTTCTAGACTGAGCCAAAAGGGAAGGTTTACTTTGAATAAACAGTCACTGTCTCTACAATGTTGTCCGTGAACCGCGTTTGATTTTCTACTCTTTGATCCTGCACAATGGATAAAATGACTACTGGCAGACCTTAAAAAAATGAGCACCTTAATTTTCGCGCTGTTTGGCTGTTTGGTACAGTTCGGCTTCAAAGTTGATGTAAAAGCTGGTTGCGTTTTTTATTGAACGAAAATCGAGGGGCTCATGTACTTTAATGAGTGGGCAGATGAAAGGAATAAGTTATTACCGATCAAACCGCAAAAAGAAAGTTTAAGATTAGCCTGCGGAACAATTTCAATTCACCCAACCAAAACAGGTGGTTTCGACAGAAAAATTTGTTAAACAAACTTTAAGCAGCCTCGTGTGATCGTGACCGAGATTGATGGCAATGATCGATTCATTGAGCTCCTTAGGATATTTTAGGTTCAAAATATACCTTAAGTCTTTATAGTGCACACTCCAGCACAAGTGTGCATTCATGAAGATATTACACCGAACCCGAAACAAATTAAACGAATGACCGCCTCTGCATCGGGAAAAATGAATTGTCGGCGGTATCTCTACTCGATCAATTTCTCGTCCGCTCATTCATTCGAAATTGTCCAGACCTTGAAAAGCTCATAATTTCCCAAACCTTCAAGTCTTATTACGGTACATTCAGCTCTAATTCTCCCTGCACCTCATTTCCAGAACCACCTGTAAAATGAAAGAATTTCCTCTTCCAGTCATTTTCGTCATAATTTAATTTTAAGGCTACATGTTTCTCTTTTGCGATGTCTTTTAAAAAAGAGTATAACAGAAGGTCGGCGGGGGTTGGGGGTCCTGTTGTTCTTATTATCCACCGTTCTTAGTCAGCCTTGAGAAAAAAAGTTTATTCATTGCTTTCGTATTACCCGGACCTCTCTATGAATTTTGTTTTTCAGGAAAAATGCTGTGGATGTTTCGTTATTTTCTTGTCTGTGTTTCATCCACCAACTTTGTAACCGCTGCGGATCAATGCAGGATAGAAATTAATATTCGTGGCATGGCTCTCAAAGGTTTCGTTTTCAAAAGAATGACAGTAGCAGCTCTTCATATTTGTGATATCTTATGTGAAAGGGAAATTACCTGCCAGAGCTATAATTTCAATAGAAAAGAACAGATCTGTGAATTGAACAACCGCACAAAGGACGCAAGACCCGAGAATTTCCTCTCGGATCCAGAGTGGTTTTATATTCGCCGTTTCAACGGAAGAGGTAACTATTCAGCCAATAATGTTGGATAATAATTATCAATATTTTGGTCATACTCTCGACTTTGCTTACAGTCTGCGTTTTCTGATCTCCCGCGCTCATCGGTATTGATTTTTCTATCATCTCTTCATTGTAATAATGAACGAAATTAATATCCCTCTATCTCTTTTCTTTGTAGTTGCTTTGTAGTTTCCCACCAAAAGCGTAGCTCCAAGTTCTGCAGATAAACACACAACCCAAAATTCTCCCACTCAATTTGACGAAGAGCTAACGCTCGAAACGTTAGCTTTGAAACTCTTAACGGTGGCCAACTTGCGTTATCAACTCAGTTGATAGCACCAAATTACCTTGTTTTACTCTCCCACCGATGCAACTCCACAGTTTCCTTAGAAACTCACCTCCACCATACAGTTTGACTTTTTAGTTAACTTCTTCACTAAACAGCTTTGATGTATGTGTGAAAAACTGATAACAAATTATTTATTTCAATGTATTATTTAAAATGATACAAAAAGCTTAGGGAAAGGAGATAAAAAAGCTGGTGGCCTTAAAGGAAGGGTTTAAAAGTGAGGGGGTCTCACTTCCCAAGAGAAAGGTGCTTGACAGAGCGTTTAATTTAACACATTCAAAGGCGGAAATTTAAGTGAATGGAATTAGATCCTCATTTTAATTCTCTCGTGTTTTTCAATCTCGGCTTTCGACTGGTGCACCTCTGCCGCACAGAACTCGAACAGCATCAGCTCAGCATCTAGAAATACATTGACTATTTTTGTAAACATCAACAACCAGTCAGGTGAAGCAAACACGCAGAGAATGGCTGAGAGTCAACAGCGTGAATCAGCCGGTGTTGTGCAAGGTCAGACTCAAAGGCAAAGAAGCAATCCAAGGGGAAGAAACAAGCGAAAGTCCTACACCGTCGATTTCATAAAAAAAAAACACTGGATCTTTTGGATGATAAATACAAAACAGTTGCAAAACAACAAGGAGTCAACAGATCGCTGGTGATTAAGCGGGAAAAAACAAATACAAAATTCTTGCAGAACTGACTCTGACCATGACGAAGAATAACAAGGCCAATGAGACAAAGGAGAAAGATCGCTGGGAACATATCCCAACACACTGATAAATATCCTCTGACTTCCAATCTTTTACTTGCTGAGTTTAAACTACGGAGAGCAGCAGGAAGCAAAGCGTCCAAACTTTGATTAAAAAAAAAAAAATGAAATCGCAAATCGAAGCATGCTGTGGCGCAGAAGAAGCTGCAAAATTTAAAGGAAGCAGCAATTGGTTCCACAGATTCAAGGAAAGACACAACATAGTACTGAGGAGAAGGACAAACATGAAAAAAGTCGGGGCAGATGATGGCCGGGATACGATCCAGAAATTCCACAGGGATTTTAGGAAAGCTTTGAAAACACAAAGGAGAAGAAACAAGTCCTATACAGTTGACCCAAAGTATGGAAGATGGATACCTAAAAATACATACAATATCGACCAGGTAGGTTCCTGTCCCATTTGTAAATGAGCAAGATAAAACCTGCGACACATTGGGTGCTAAGGAAGTGTGCGTGTCACAACCATCTTCTGGTTTAGATAAACGACAGACCACTTTACAACTTTGTATTGGGGCTGATGGGGAACAAAATGTGAAGCCAGCTCTTATCTTCAGAGGAAAAGGGCGTGTGGCCACTGAGGAGAAAGAAAAGTACGACAAGAGAGTTGATGTGTATTTCCAGCAAAATGCCAGGATGGATGAAGAAATCAACATGCAACGAGTCCAGGACACACATTCCAGGAATTGGGAATGACAAAGAAGAAAAAAGTTCTATTTGCAGACAATGTCAGCTTCCGAATTCAATAATTCCGTGATTCTGGTACATTTTGAATTTGCTTGACTTTAGCTGAGTTTCGAGTTGTTTATCACCAGAACTGCTACCCCTCCCCTAATGTAATATTATTATAACCCCTAATGTAATGCAGTTAATGTTAGTTCCACCCGTGAATTAATGAAAAGTCGCGCTTGCACATTGATTTCATCTATTGGTAGTCTATACAGTATTTAATTTTTAAAAACAATTTTAAGAACACCTTAAGAGCATTTTCAGGTTGGTTTTGCAGCAAACACCCAATGTATGAAGACAAAGTCAGCCTGAACCCCCAAAACACTTGTTCTTTTAAGTGGGTTTTTACTGTGTTGTCAGAGCCAAAAGTAACTATGACAATTTCTCACTAGTATCATAACTTTTATTTTTTTGTGTATGTGTTTTATGAAGGATTTACGGCTGTTTTTACAAATCTTGGCAAGAGTGGAGAAAAGGGTCCAGACTCTGTTGGCAGTCACTATACAGGTCAGGATCATGACGGACAAGTCACAGTGTCCAGCGGTATTCAACTGTGGACTGTGCCACACACTGGTGAATACAGAATAGAAACAATAGGAGCCTCAGGGGGGTACAGTGAGGACAGTGTCATCAACGGAGGGAGAGGGGCGCAGATGATTGGAAACTTTATGTTGACCAAAGGTGATAACATTCGTATACTTGTTGGTCAAAGAGGGGAAAAAGCGTATCATAACAAAAAAACTGGCTCAGGCGGAGGAGGTACATTTGTAGTAAGAGGAGACAACAAGCCTTTGATCATAGCCGGAGGTGGAGGAGGAGTTGCTAAAATGACAGAACAACATCCAGGATGTGATGCGTCCATAAACACAACAGGGAATGCAGGGTATAACTCGCCACCCCTGTCTGGAGGAAGTAACGGAAATGGAGGACAAACTGATAAACCGCCCTCTGGTAAGTGAAGAATTTCCCACCTATGGATACTGAATTACTTTTTTTGCATTCTGCTGCCATCCATCAATATTTCAAACAAAGAGATGGTACTTGTTGCTCAAATTTGGAATTTTTGCAGAATTACTAAAAGCCATGATATGTTAAGTTGCTAATGTCAATTGTAAATCTCTTGATTGTAGGTGGTGGTGGTGGCGGCTTTTACAGTAATGGAGAAAACTCTAGGAATTCTGGTGGAGGGGGAAAGGGAGGTAAAGGATTTCTGAACGGGGGAGAGGGTGGTTTACATTGGGGTGGGTTCGGAAGTGGGGGTGGTTATCATGCAGCTAAAGAGTTACCTGGGGGAGGTGGAGGGTACTCTGGGGGAAGTGGAGGTGCGAATAAAGATATTTCTTGTGGGGGAGGGGGAGGTTCTTTCAACAACGGAACAAATCAGCAAAATGAATGTTGTTATAAAACTGTTGGACATGGTAAAGTGATCATAACATTTCTCCACTGAAATGCATGGCGGCACTTTCCTTAGCGTGTAGTGGTAATTCTGTTTTGAAGCGCTCATTGATGTTCATTTTTTTGCCTCAAACCCACAGGGTTGTCAGCCTGTGCTAATAGAGGAACTATTTCAGTGAAAGTACTGCATGATGTACATAGCTTTTTAGCGCCTAACACTCTCAGAGGTTCACTCCAATAGGTTCACTTCCAGAGGTTCACCCCTACAGGTTCACTCCCAGAGGTTTACTCCCAGAGGTTCACTCACAGATGTTCACTCTTAGAGGTTCACTCCCATAGATTCAATCCCAGAGATTCACCCCTAGAGGTCCACCTCCAAAGGTTCACTTCCAGAGGTCCTCTCCCAGATTTCCACTCCTAAAGGTTCACTTCCAGAGGTTCACTCTCAGAGATTCAACCGTAGAGGTTCACTCCCAAAGGTTCAATCCTAGAGTTTCACTCCTAGAGGTTCACTCTCCTGGAGGTTCACTACCACGAGTTCACTACCAAAGGTTCACTCCTAGAGGTTCACTCTCAGAGTTTCACTCCCAGATTTCCACTCCTGAAGGTTCACTTCCAGAGGTTCACTCCCAGAGATTCACCCGTAGAGGTTCACTCCCAAAGGTTCACTCCTAGAGGTTCACTCCTAGAGGTTCACTCCCAGAGGTTCACTCCCATAGATTCACTCCCAGAGATTCACCCCTAGATTTTCACCTCCAGAGGTTCACTCCCAGAGGTTCTCTCATAGAGGTTCACTCGCAGACGTTCACTCCCAGAGATTCACTCCTAGAGGTTCACAATCACAGGTTCACTCCCAGAGTTTCAATCCCAGATTTCCACTCCTAGAGGTTCACTCACAGAGGTTCACTCCTTGAGGTTCACTCACAGAGGTTCACTCCTAGAGGTTCACTCACAGAGGTTCACTCCTAGAGGTTCACTCACAGAGGTTCACTCCTAGAAGTTCAGGGAAAGCTTGGTGGTAATGAAATCATTTTTTTAACGTAATGAATTAAACATGGCTCGCACGTTCTCAGTAATAATAATAATAGTATCCTTTATTTAAACACGATAGGGTTTAAAGCTTAAAGCTTGTGGGGTCGTGTGAAGAAAAGATGGATGAATGCATGAATATTTAGGTGATAAACAACAAATTATCCCAGCTCTTTATTCACACAAATTCTTGCACGGTAAAATCATACAATGTTAGGGTGAGGCAAGATGATAGATTATAATTTCCAGGGTAAGAAAAATGCCAGGATTGTTTAGACTCTAAATAGCGGGCATGGAGGGAAGTTAGGGATAATTGGTCAAATAATAACATATGGGCAATAAAGACTAAGTAATAATTTTGTAGAGAAACAGTTGTGAAGTCAGCTCTTCATATTCTTGTCTATTAAATGTCAATGAATGCATGTAAAGGTCCATTATGCAGTCAATCTTTTTTTCTTGGTCAGCTCAAAACCAAATCGATTTTCACTAACACTGAACACAGCCAGTGTGACCCAGTTTCTTCAATTTTTTGCCCGTTGACCCTCTAACTTTTGCTGCGCATGACATTGATAGTAGGCGATGGCACATTGAAGTTCACGCAAAACTTAATTTACTTGTAATATTTTTGTTTTCCTGCTAACATCTGGAATGTCTTTTCAGGAGGCTCTCGTGCTCTTTCACTCAAAGTGGAGTAAAGCGCTGTAATTTTCACGCAGTTGGAAAGAACGATTCTGCCAATAATAGATACTATGTTGAGAACATTCTTTGCTAATGAATTGACTAAAAGTTTCCAAGAATTGTTTCTATGGGTTACAGAAAAGAACAATCACCATCCTTATATTGTCGGTCTATAGTTTAGATTTTAAAGTAAACTCTGGTGAAACTCATTAAATTGATATCTGGCTGTCAGTATTTACTTCATGTTTGTTAGTTGAACCTAAATTAGTAAGTCACATCAACTGAGAGCAAGGTAAATTTGTAAAAGAACGAAAAAATGTCCATGTATCTTACAGGAAAGTTCGCGGATCCCCCAACTTTACTTATCATTTTCACTCGTCTTTGATGTTTTTTTCGCGGCACACGGAACCAGCCTTGACTAAAGGTCTTTGCAGGAAAATCGAAAATTGTATGATGCATGAATATTTAGGTGATGGAAAACAGTGAACAGCAAATTATTCCTGTGACAGCCTTGTGTAGCAGGACATTCCTAAAGACGGCTACAAAAAAGCGGTGCGAATTGTTTGAGGATTTCCAACTCAGTTTCTGACTGGACTTCTGATTGAGCAATCGGAAGATATTGACTGGATGATTCACGCTCACTTTTGATTAGACATTAGTCGCTCATTACAAGTGTCTCCTTTACTGAACTTAACTTCAGCGGAAAACAACAAAGGTACAATTAAGTACAGAGTAAAATTCGCTGAAATGGTTGTGAGTTGCTATATAAAAACTCATCCTTGTAGATACGGCTAATTATTCACTGGCACAAAGTGAAAACAATTGAATCGACACAGATGCTGCATGGTGACAGTTTCCAGAAGAAATGATAAATACTTTGCCATGAAAGTTTCACATGACGGGGCTCCTCACCCAATAAAATTACAATTCAATTTCTAAAAACGCATAATTCTTCAGATAAATAAAGGGGTAAGTTTCTAAATAAACTGTAGTGTTGCGTCAGTGAGAGATTATAACAAGGTAATTTGGTAACTGAGTTAATAACGTAAATTGGCCACCATAAAGAGTCTAAAAGTTGACGTTTCGAGCGTTAGCCCTTCGTCAAAGCGAGTGGAGGAATTGTGGGTTGTGTCTGTTTTTATATGAAGAAAATTAAGCTACGCTATTGGTGGGAATATGGTGACGAGAAAACAAAAATAAATTCGTTAAATGAAAGACGCTCGTTAATACCGTGGGGATTAAGAGTGCCGACTTGAAACGAAAATTTTTGTTCTTGAGTTTTACGGCTTTCCGAACTAATTACCTAGATGTAGGGAAAGACCGCAGACTGCTATATTCTGCTTAGAAAGATTGGGGAGATTAAAGTGTCTCGCGACAAGTTTGGATGCTTCCTTGTCATTTCTTTCTTTCGTGGCCCCATACATTGAACTCGTTCGGACATAATTAAGCCAAACTAGGAAAACGCATACCATAAATTGCCGCTGACCCGAGCCTTTAGCTATTTTAGCGAGGTAAATCCACATAATAATTAATCTACGTATCCTAACACTCTATTAACAATGACATATCTAAGACTGGTTTTCAATTGACTGTGAAAGTTCATTAGGCAGTCACTTTGTTTTATTGATCAGTTCAAAACCAAAATCGATTTCCAATTTTCGTCAAACCAGTCCAAACCGGTATCTTTGTTTTTCCGCCATTTGGGCCGATTGAGTTTTCCCAGATTTCACTTTTTGCATGACGTAGAATGTATTTCAAGTTGCGCCTATTGGAGTCGATTTCAAATTATCCTCAAAATATGTTTTTAAGATTCTACTTCGTATTGTGTCCTTTGGTTAATATCATGCACCAGAATCCACAATTAGTGAATATTTTGATTTTGGTTACACGATTCCCAGTCAATTGAAAAGCATTCGACCTCTCCCCCAGCACTGAAACCAACTTACAAATGTGGCCATGACTCAGGCCGTGTTCAGGTGGTTAAAGTTCTTTTTTCATCAGGGTACAAAAGTGGTTATATAAGGAAAGGTGATGACACTTTGCGCAAAACTTTATTTACTTGTCAGACTGTTATGTTTTTGTCAACATTTAGAATAACTTTTAGGAGGTTTTCGAGCTCTTCCACATAAAAAAGAGGAGATAAACGCTGTAATTAGCATGTAGCTGGAAAGAAACTTTGTTGGTAAATGCATTAACATCTTAATAAGTTGGAGAAAAGTGCCCTCAGTTTTCCTGAATCATCGGTCTGAAGTTTAAGTTTTAACAAAGAGTTTAGTTGAAGTTAATAGATTGATTCCTAGTTGTAAGCATTTGCTTCTTGTTGGTTAATTGGACTTTAGAGTAAAGTCACAATGTTTGAGAGCAAAGTTTACTTTTTAAAAGAAAGAGGAAATGTTTTTCACCAGAAGCAGGAGAATCCCAAAATCTAGTGTATTGATCTCTAAACCATGCACCATTTTCTCTGTATATTTGTCCATATTTCGAATGCCTTTTCCTGCTCTACTGTGCTGAGCCATTCAGCGTTGAACTATTTGATATGAAGCTATATTGAGGCTACGCCTTAAGACTCACATGGACATTACTTGAATGGCTTTAAAAGCGGGCCAGAGGATTGTGAACTCCACGAAGAGGAGACTTGGGATGTGCCCAGAAAATTTACCTGCAATCAATTGAAACCTTTTTGTGGGGTAAAATAACTTAACAAAAGCGGAGGGGGGATGCTGAAGAACTTTCGAGGACATCACTGTTTCTGCATTATTCCAAATTCTCCTAACACTGTAATTTAGTGTTAACTGAGTTGAAAACGCAAATTGGCCACCGTAATGAGTGAAAAGCTGACGTTTCGAGCGTTATCCCTTTGTCAGAGCGATTGGAGGAATTGTGGGTTATGTGAGGGTTTATATGCAGAAGTGGAGCTACGCTATTGGTGGGAGTATGGTGACGAGAAAACAAGAATAAATTAGTTGAATGAAGAGTGCTCGTTGATACCGTGGGGATTAAGAGTGCCGATTTGGAAGTTAAAATTTTTGTTCTTGTGTTTTGCAGCTTTCCGAACTGCCTAGATGTAAGGAAAGGCCGCAAACTGCCATATGTTGTTTGGAATGATTAGGGAGATTGAAGTGTCTAGCGACTGGTTTGGATGCGTCCTTGTCATTTCTTTCCACGTCGCGAAGGTATTCTCGGAATCGTTTACCTAGTCGTCTTTATGTTTCACCAATGTATAACTTATTGCAATAAGTACAAGTTAAGCAGTAAATGACGTTGGCGGAGGTACACGTAAAGTGATCAGTGATTTTAATGGATCTCCTGGGTTCCGACATTTTCTCTACGTTATCAATAAAAGGACAAGTTTTGCATCGTGAGCGAGCGCATTTGAAAGTTCCAGATTGGTCATTGATTGAAATTAACTTCTGACCAAAAAGTTGCCCATGTTTTTGTCGAAAAAAAAGCGAATGGAGAAATCGTGGATTATGCAGCCTAAAGTGTATCCTACTAACAGCCAGGTCAACCGGAAATTGTGTGTCGGATAAATTATCGATTTATAATTAGACACTCAGTATTCCATACCTCTAGTGGCCATCGAGAATGTCAATAACAGTTTTTGTTGAGACTGTACAAAGTCTTATTAACTCATCCATTCCTCGATTTTGTAGACAGTTTATTATGATGCTACACGAAGATTGAAACTTAGTGGTTTTTGTCTTTGGGTCACGATATTTTCTCAACGCTATGAATGAAAGGACAATTTTTAGACCGAGCGCGAGCCCATTTGAAAGTTGCGGGCTGGCTATTAGTGGAGGTTGCGAAAGATAGTACCTATCTCTGAATCATTTTGAAGTAAATTAACTGCGTGGTTGTGAGAATGAAACGTGAACGTGAATGGAATACGATTAGCATTTTTCTTCTGTGACGTTTGTAGTGCTCGATCAATTTGTTTCACGCGGTGGTGGCCTGCTTGAACGACAGAAACATGACAACCACGTTTTTTGAAAAACTGGCAAATTACCTCTAACTGACTTTTCGAACATCAGAGTATTTTTCGCAGTCCCGTTTCAAACATTTATCTAATCCCGTTGTGACAATCGCTGAGACGTTCATTATTTAACAAAGAGGGTGACCTGTTTTGGGCGCAGATGAAACTTCAGCTGTCTCAATTTGCGTGTTATTTCCCTTAAGCTAAAGCATTGATTGAAAAAGGCTTTATTTAACTTCAATTTAAAGGTCTTTCTCAAAAGCTATCCCGGCCCTATAGTCAACTGTTTTACGGTAAATACATTCGCGGTTCGTCATTTTACAGTTTTGTTACGATATTATTTCCCTTAAGGTTGAAAAGATTTTCCTACAGTAATGCCTTTTTTATAATCTTAGTACTACTTTATAGTTTATTGAGGCAATTTTTTTCGAATATTATCGTTATTGACATATTACCAATAAAAGTATTATCAATAACTAATATGAGTCGATGCACCCTTCAAGTTATGAATAAGATAAGCGTTGTACACCCTGACGTTTTCTTCGTGCGCTGAAGATCGACAAGAACAGAAAAAAAAGAAACTATTCCAAAAACTTTTTTATCCCTTGTTGTAAACGGAATAAAACACATTTACCTGGGCCGGTATTATTATAGTAAGTAACATTAAAAAAATATACACATTTTTAGAAAACATCTGGCAAGTCTCATGCATTCAAGTTTTAAATTGTCATCACTGGAGAGATCACATGCGAGTTATTAAAAAACTGTTTTGAATAATTTGCCACATAGAAAAAAAGAAAAAAACGTTGAGGAAATCTTCCTTTGCATTAAGTATAATAGAGTTTAACAAACCAACTAAATCCAGGAGGTTCTATCTCCGTTGTAACAATCGCTGAGACACTCATTATTTAACAAAGAGGATGACGTGTTTTGAGCGCAGATTAAACTTCAGCTGTCTTAATTTACGTGTTATTTCCCTTAGAGCTGAAAGTCTCACAGTCGCTTTTCGCTAGAAATAAAAAGGTTTTTTTTCTAACAACATGCTATCCTACTGCTTCGTTCTCACCGGTTTGGTTTCCATAATACCAGAAGGAAAAGGTAAGATTTTCCTACAGTAATGCCTTTCTTATAGTCATAGTACTACTTTAAAGTTTACTGAGGCAATTTTTTACCTGTTTATTATCGTTATCGACATGACTAAACCTTGGAATATTCGCACAGGATTCTTCTCTTAGTATAAAGTATAAATTTTTTTGCAAAAAGACAGCCGAAAAAATGAATTGTAGGAGAACCACCAGTGAAATGAAAGAATTTTCTCCTCCTGTCACTTTCTTAATAATTTATTTTGAAGGCTGAATGTTTTTTTTTTGTGGAATGTATTTTAAAAAGGACAGTTGTACTTATTAACTGCTGTTCTAAGCCTTTGAGAAAAAAAGGTTAATTCATTGACGCCGTCTTACCTATCTATGAAATTTGTTTTTCAGGAAAAATGCTGTGGATATTTCGTTATTTTCTTGTCTGTGTTTTGTTCACCAACCTTGTAACCGCTGAGGATCAATGCAGGATAGAAATTAACATTCGTGGCATGATTCTCAAAGGTTTCGTTTTCAAGAGAATGTCAGTAGCAGCTCCTCATTTCTGTGATTTCTTATGTGAAAGGGAAATTATATGCCAGAGCTACAATTTCAACAGAAAAGAACAGATCTGTGAATTGAACAACCGCACAAAGGACGCAAGACCCGAGAACTTCCGCTCGGATCCAGCGTGGTTTTATATTCGCCGTTTGAACGCAAGAGGTAAGTATTCAGCCCATAATATTTGATACTAATTATCAATATTTTGGTCATACGCTCGACTTTGCTTACAGTCCGCGTTTTCTGATCTCCCACGCTCATCGGTATTGATTTTTCTATCATTTCTCAATTCTAATAATGAACGACATCAGTTCTATCCCTTTTCTTTGTAGTTGCTTTGTAGTTTCCCACCAATAACGTAGCTCCATCTTCTGCAGATAAACACAAAACCCACAATTCGTGTGGAAACGAAACGAAACGTTAACTTTGAAACTCTGAACGGTGGCCAACTTACGTTATCAACTCGGTTGACAATACCAAATAACCTTGTTATACTCTCTCACCGACGCAGCACCACACTTTCTTTAGAAACTTACCCCCTTTATTCAGTTCAGCTTTTATTCAACTTCTTCACAAAACAGCTTTGATGAATGTGTGAAATAGTGACAACAAATTGTTTATTTCAATTTCTTCTTTAAAATGATACAAAAAGCTTAGGGTCTTGAAAGAAGATAAAAAAGCTGGTGGCTCTAAAGGAAGGGTTTAAAAGTGAGGGGGCCCACTTCCCAAGAGAAGGGTGCTTGACAGAACATTTAATTTAACACATTCAAAGGCGGAAATTTGAGTGAATGGGATTAGATCCTCATTCTAATTCTCTCGTGTTTTTCACTCTCGGCTTTCGACGTGTGCATCCACATATATTTAATTTTCAACATCTTTACCCTTACCAGCTCCCTTGGGTTCAATTCCGGAGTTACCAGCACGTTCATGCCGGGAAATAACAGCAAGCGAAGGAAAAAACACTGCAAGCAACAAATACTGGCTGGATCCATCTGGCACTGGGAAGGGAATTCTGGTTTACTGTGATATGCATTTGGAAGGTAACTTATTAAATTTACATTCGGAAGGTAAATTTTTTATTTAAAAAAGTCATATACATTTATTCGGTTGGGGGATGGGAGTGTAATGAGTTTGGCGACAACCATGAAGAATTTGGTGCCAACTAAGGAGGATTTTGCTAAAACTAAGTAGTGGTTTGCCACAACTAAAGAGTTTGCGACAACTAACAAGTGGCTTGCGACAACTAAAAAGAGTTTGGCGACAACTAAGGAGTGCTTTGCGACAACTTATCGCGGCAGCTAAGGAGGGTTTGGCGATGACAATGGAGAGTTTGGCGACAGGTAAAGAGGGTTTTCTGACAACTAAGAAGAGTTTCGTAACAGCTGAGCAGAGTTTGGCGACAATAAAGGAGGGTTTTGCGACAAGTTAGCAGTGTTCTTTGCCACTTAAGGAGAGTTTGGCGAAAACTGAGGAGAGTTTGACGCAACTAAGTAGAGTTTTGCGACACCTACTGGACCAAATGTGCAAAACTATACTTACAACACCCACTATACTGAAAAACACCCGAAAAAACCTACTATACCAAACTACACTTTCTACACCAAACTACACCGAATTACACCAAACTTCGCGACACTATACCAAAGTAAACCTACTACAACTATTACACCAAACTACACCGCGCTGTACCTACTACATCAAACTACACCAAACTTCACTTACCACACCAAACTACACCTACTACACCAGCATTCACCAACTACACCTACTACACCAAACTACACCTACTACACCAGCATTCACTAACTACACTTATACACCAAACTACACCTACTACTCCAGCATTCACCAAATACACACAGGACGAAATCATACGTTTCCGTATTTCTGAAACGTGACGGAAACATGCAACTCCATGTTTCCGTTATGTTTACGTAAAAGTGGTCCGGTTCCGTTGTATACGCAGCAACGGAAACGCGAGAAAACGTCACGAAACCGGTAATGGAAACACAGGTTATCCGTCGTGTTTCCGGAACGGTTTAACATGTTTCTGCCGCGTTTCCGTTTACGGATTCTTGCAATTTCGTCCTGTGGCACTTACTACACCAAACAACACCTACTACACCAGCATTCACTAACTACACTTACTACACCAAACAACACCTACTACACCAGCATTCACTAACTACACTTACTACACCAAACTACACCTATTACACCAGCATTCACTAACAACACTTTCTACACCAAACTACACCAAACTACACCAGCATTCACCAACTACACTTACTACACCAAACTAACCTACTAAACCAGCATTCACCAACTACACTTACTACACCAAACTACACCAAACTACACCACCATTCACCAACTACACTTACCACACCAAACTACACCTACTACACCACCATTCACCAACTACACTTACTACACCAAACTACACCTACTACACCAGCATTCACTAACTACACTTACTACACCAAACTACACCTACTACACCGCCATTCACAAACTACACTTACTACACCAAACAACACCTACTACACCAGCATTCACTAACTACACTTACTACACCAACCTACACCTACTACACCAGTATTCACCAACTACACTTACTACACCAAACTACACCTACTACACCAGCATTCACTAACTACACCTACTACACCAAACTACACCTACTACACCAGCATTCACCAACTACACTTACTACACCAATCTACACCTACTACACCAGCATTTACCAACTACACTTACTACACCTACTACACCAGCATTCACTAACTACACTTACTACACCAAACTACACCTACTACACAAGCATTCACTAACTACACTTACTACACCAAACTACACCTACTACACCAGCATTCACTGACTACACTTACTACACCAAACTACACCAAACTACACCAAACTACACCAAACTACACCTACTACACCAGCATTCACCAACCACACTTACTACACCAAACTACACCTAGCACATCTACTTCGGTGTTAAATCGAAGGAAAACTGTTAAAAGAAACATGGCCTGAGTCTACCTGCTCGCAGTTCATAACTTATCCAATATACACCACTGCATATACAAAATAAGCGTGGTACCCACGCAAGCCTTCCTGAACATAGAATTTGTATTCATCTGCCATTTTATAGTTTGATTTGTGCTGAAAGCAGACTTTTCCCAAGAGAAATTCAGGATGGAAGCTTCACTTTCCTTCACTCGAAATGACTTCTAGAAAATTTTCAAGACAACAGAAAACCGCTGTACAGCAAAACAGTCATTGTCTCTAAGACAATAGATGAACAAGGTATTATGGGCCACATTACTTTTAAATGAAACACTGCGACAGGTCGTTCAAAGGTCAGCCATATCTGGACAGCCATGCACAATTCAAGCACCCGGCCTCTGCCGCACAGAACTCGAACAGCATCAACTCAGAACCTAGAAATACATTGACTATGTTTGTAAACATCAACAACTACTCAGGTGAAACAAACATGCAGAGAATGGCTGAGAGTCAACAGCTTGAGGAGGTGCCACATGAATCGGCCGGTGTTGCGAAAGGTCAAACTCAGAGGCGAGGCAACAATCGAAGGGGAAGCAACTAGCAAAAGTCATACACCGTTGATTTCATAAAGAAAACACTAATCGGACGCTAAAACGGAAGCAAAATTCTTGCAGAACTGACTCTGAACAGGACAAAGAGGAACACAGGTGGTGCGAGGCCAATGAGACAAGAGAGGTTTGGTTGGAACAGATCCCAACGCACTGATAAATATCCTCTGACTTCCAATCTTTTACTCGCCGAGTTTAAACTACGGACATCAGCAGGAAGCAAAGTGTCCAAACCTTGGTTCAAAAAAAAAATAAAATCGAAAATCGAAGCAACCCAAGCTAAATTTAAAGGAAGCAGCAACTGGTTCCAGAGATTCAAGGAAAGACACAACATAGTACTAGACACAACACAGAGAAGAAGGACCAACAAGTAAAAAGTTTGGGCAGATGATGGCCAGGATACGATCCAGAAATTCCACAGGGATTTGAGGAAAGCCTTGAAAACACAAAGGAGAAGAAACAAGTGCTATACAGTTGACCCAAAGTATGGAAGATGGATACCTAAAAATAGATACAATGTAATGTAACCCATTATATAATAGGCTCAGTTATGCACGCATTCTGATTGGTTCTCACTTATGATCTATTGGAGGACAGACGTATAGATGACGTCATCATTAAAACTTTTTTAATTCTTTAGTATATAAAACAAATAGATTCCAAATTGCCGTGCGTCTGTTCAGTAATAGATCACAGAGAACGTCAAAATGTGGTAAGAACAAAAAAATGGCACACGAAGCGCAGCCGAGTGTGTCACTGATGTTCTGTATTCATCTCTCAAGGAATCTATTTGTTAAATAGACTGGGGAGGCGTGGAGTGAGTTAATTAATGATGAGACATTTTTTCAGAGAGATTGTGTGAGAAAACTGGCTGTTTGCGAAAAGCAGATGGCTCCAATGATGTAAAGATCTCACCTCAAGGTTAGGAAGATTATCAGATTTAAATGGATCTGATAATTGGACTGGAAATGTAAGAAACTGAATTCTGACATTTTGCTCTCTCAGTTCTCTCTCAGTTTGCTTGTAAGATTAGGGAACAGTCAATAGTTACACGGAAAGAGGGAGGGGGGGAGGGCTGGTGCATTTTGAATTTGCTTGACTTTTGCTGAGTTTCGAGTCGTTTATCGCCAGAACTGCTACCCCTCCCCCAATGTAATATTATTGCCTTGATTGATGCAGTTAAGGTTAGTTCCATCCATGAATTAACGTAAAAGTTGTGCTTACATGCTGATTTCATCTGTTGGTAGTCTATGCAGTATTTAATTTTTAAAAACAATTTTAAGAAAACCTTAAGAGCATTTTCGGGTTGGTTTTGCAGCAAACACCCAATGTATAAAGACAAAATCAGCCTGAACCCCCAAAACACTTGTTCTTTTAAGCGAGTTTTCACTGTGTTGTCAGAGACAAAAGTAACTATGACAATTTCTCACTAGTATCATAACTTTTATTTTTTTGTGTATGTGTTTTATGAAGGATTTACAGCTGTTTTTACAAATCTTGGTAAGAGTGGAACAAAGGGTCCAGACTCAGTTGGCAGTCACTATACAGGTCAGGATCATGACGGACAAGTCACAGTGTCCAACGGTATTCAACTGTGGACTGTGCCACACACTGGTGAATACAGAATAGAAACAATAGGAGCCTCAGGGGGGTACAGTGAGGACAGTGTCATCAACGGAGGGAGAAGGGCGCGGATGATTGGAAACTTTATGTTGACCAAAGGTGATAACATTAGTATACTTGTTGGTCAAAGAGGGCAAAAAGCGTATTCTAACAAAAAAACTGGCTCAGGCGGAGGAGGTACATTTGTAGTAAGAGGAGACAACAAGCCTTTAATCATAGCCGGAGGTGGAGGAGGAGTTGCAAATATGACAGAACAATATTCAGGATGTGATGCGTCCATAAACACAACAGGGAATGCAGGGTATAACTCGCCATTCCTGTCAGGAGGAATGAACGGATATGGAGGACAAACTGATGAACCGAACTCTGGTAGGTGAACAATTTTCTATTTATAAATACTGAATTTTTTTGTTTTTGTTTTTGTTTTTTTTTTTTCGCATTCTACTACCATCCATCAATATTTCGAACAAAGAGGCGGTACTGGTCGCTTAAATTTGAATTTTTTTGAGAATTACTAAAAGCCATGATCTTTTCAGTAGCTAATGTCAACTGTAAATCTCTTGATTTTAGGTGGTGGCGGTGGCGGAGGCTTCTACAGTGATAGAGAAAACACACATATTTCTAAGAGAGGGGGAAAGGGAGGTAAACGATTTCTAGCCAGGGGAAAGGGATTGGGGGGAGCATATCGGGGTGGGTTTGGAGGTGGGGGTGGTTATAGTCTAGATAGTGAGTTACCTGGGGGAGGTGGAGGGTACTCTGGGGGAAGTGGAGGTGCGAATAAAAATATTTCCTGTGGGGGAGGGGGAGGTTCTTTCAACAACGGAACAAATCAGCAAAATGAATGTTGTTATAATACTGCTGGACATGGTAGTGTGATCATAACGCTTCTCCATTGAAATGCATGGCAGCACTTTTCTTAGCGTCTAGTGGTTATTCTGTTTTGAAGCGCTAATTGATGTCTGTTTTTAAACTCAATAGTTTAACTTTTTTGGATCATTATTTAGATTTTGTTATTAAGCCGTGTTACTGTAAGACAAACAGTGCAACATGTGGTTCTAGAGGTGTTTATATTTGAGGTTAGAATTAAAATTCACAGACAAAATTTGCTAGAACAGATGAGTTTGTGAATTTTTACTGACCTTACAAATTTTTCGACAGCAAAAGCTGTAATATTTGTTCTTTTTCCGGCTCTTTTCGGAGCAAATAATCAGATGTTTTTTACTGTTCATACAGTTCTGTATTCATCTCTCAAGTTCAGTGGACTCAAACAAGTCTTTACTTTAAGCGTTTTAAGCAAGGTTTAGAGCGTGCGACCAATTAAAAGTTTTTTGGCTGTGGACAAAGTTGCTTATCTATTGTAAAAAATCTAAGATCAATGCAAAAACCCGTTGCACTTCAAAGCATAGTGGCTTCTCAACATCTACATGCAAAGATAAGATACCAAAGAACACTGGCATTCATTACTAATAGAGAAGCTATTT
This sequence comes from Pocillopora damicornis, assembly GCF_964200805.1. Taxonomy (NCBI): domain Eukaryota; kingdom Metazoa; phylum Cnidaria; class Anthozoa; order Scleractinia; family Pocilloporidae; genus Pocillopora; species Pocillopora damicornis. The sequence goes on from NC_142679.1 coordinate 21,568,913, forward strand.
CAGCGAAATTACTGTATGATGAGCATAGCTTTTTAGCGCCTAATACTCTCAGAGGTTCACTCTCAAAGGTTCACCCCAGAGGTTCGTGTTCACTCCCAGGTGTTCACTCCCAGGTGTTCACTCCCAGATGTTCATTCCCAGATGTTCACTCCCAGAGGTTCACTCCCAGAGGTTCACTCCCAGAGGTTCACTCCCAGAGATTCACTCCCAGAGGTTCACTCCCAGAGGTTCACTCCCAGAGGTTCACTCCCAGAGGTTCACTCCCAGAGGTTCACTCCCAGAGGTTCAGGGGAAACTTTATGGTGATGAAACCATTTTTGTCAGCGTAATGTTTTATTAGGCTTAGAGCTTACTCCCAGAGGTTCACTCTCAAAGGTTCACCCCAGAGGTTCACTCCTAGAGATTCACTTCCAGAGGTTCACTCCCAGAGGTTCACTCCCATGGGTTCACTCCCAGGTGTTCACTCCCAGGTGTTCATTCCCAGATGTTCACTCCCAGCTGTTCACTCCCAGAGGTTCACTCCCAGAGGTTCACTCCCAGAGGTTCACTCCCAGAGGTTCACTCCCAGAGGTTCAGGGGAAACTTTATGGTGATGAAACCATTTTTGTCAGCGTAATGTTTTCTTAGGCTTAGAGCTTAGAGCAAGGCCTGTGGTCACATGCAAACGAGGGAAGGTAGGAGGGGGGGGGGATGGGGGAGAATTAAACATGGCTCGTACGTCCTTAGTTGTATGATGAATGAATATGTTGGTGATAAAAACAGTGAACAACAAATTATCCCACGTCTTTCTTCACTCAAATTTTTCCGCGTTAAAAGCGTACAATGTTATGGTGAGGCAAGATTATAGTTTATAATATCCAGGGACAATGTCAGCCACAAATTGCTTTCGCTTATAGAATAAAGAAGGTGCAAATGCCAGGAATGTTTAGACTTTAAGTAGCGTGCTCTTTCACTCAAAGTGGAGTAAAGCACTGTAATTTTTATGTAGTTGGAAAGAACGATTCTACTTATAATAGATAGAAATATATTGAGAACATTCGTTGCTGGTGGATTGACTAAAAGTTCCCAAGAATTGTTTCTAGGAGTTACAGAAGAGCAATCACTTTCCTATATTGTAGGTCTATAGTGTAGATTTTAAGGTAAACTCTGGTGAAACTCAATAAATTGATATCTGGCTGTCGGTATTTTCTACACGTTTGTTAGTTGAACATAAATTAGTTAGTCACACCGACTGAGAGCAAGGCTAATTTGTAAACGAACGAAAAAATAACCATGTATCTTACAGGAAAGTTCCTGAATCCCACAACTTCACTTATCATTTTAACTCGTCTTCGATGTTTTTTCGCAGCACACGAAACCAGCCTTGACTAAAGGTCTTTGCAGGGTAATTGAAAATTGTATGATGCATAAATATTTAGGTGATGGAAAACAGTGAACAACAAATTATTCCTGTGACAGCCTTGTATAGCTGGACATTCCTAAAGACGGCTACAAAAAGCGATGCGAATTGTTTGAGGATTTCCAACTCAGTTTCTGATTGGACTTCTGATTGAGCAATCGGAAGATATTAAATGAATAATTCACGCACACTTTTGATAAGAAATTAGTCACTCATTACAAGTGTCTCTTTCACTGAACTTAACTTCAGCGGAAAACAACAAAGATACAATTAAGTACAAAGTAAAATTCGCTGAAATGGTTGTGAGTTGCTATATAAAAACTCATCCTTGTAGATACGGCTACTTATTCACTTGCACAAAGTGAAAACAATTGAATCGAGACAGTTGCTGCATGGTGACAATTTCCAGCAGAAATGATAAATACCTTGCCATGAAAGTTTTACATGTACTGAAATATGACGTGAATTGAAGCCTGGACGGAGCTCCTCAGCCAATAAAATTACAATTGAATTTCTAAAAACGGATAATTCTTCAGATAAATAAAGGGGTAAGTTTCTAAATAAACTGTAGTGTTGCGTCGGTGGGAGATTATAACAGGGTAATTTGGTAACTGAGTTAATAACGTGAATTGGCCACCGTAAAAAGTTTAAAAGTTGACGTTTCGAGCTTTAGCCCTTCGTCAAAGCGAGTGGAGGAATTGTGGGTTGTGTCTGTTTTTATATGAAGAAAATTGAGCTACGCTATTGGTGGGAATATGGTGACGAGAAAACAATAATAAATTAGTTAAATGAAAGGCGCTCTTTGATACCGTGGGGATCAAGAGTACCGACTTGAAACAACAATTTTTCTTCTTGAGTTTTGCAGCTTTCCGAACTAATTGCCTAGATGTAGGGAAAGACTGCAGACTGCTATATTCTGCTTACAATGATTGTGGAGATTAAAGTGTCTCGCGACTAGTTTGGATGTTTCCTTGTCATTTCTTTCTTTCGTGGCCCCATACATTGAACTCGTTCGGACATAATTAAGCCAAACTAGAAAAACGCATACCATAAATTGCCGCATATAAGCCTCTTCCCGGTCCATCTGACAGAAAACAATGTAGGCTCCCCTAGTTTTTCCTGTTTTGATAGATAGGAACTCTGTGCAGTTTAAAAATAAATCATGGCGCGCGGAACAATAAGTTTATCGCTTCCTTTTGATTATTAAGGATGAACCTTCCTTTCGTTCTGTTTCAGTTTTGTTCGTGTTGTTAGCTTTAATTCTGTTCCAAATGTATTGAAATGAGGTAACTGCAGGATACCCTGCCACTTTGGTCCACCTCATTTACCTGTGTCGGGAGGCTTTGAAGATCGAGGCATAACACAAAAGACGCTATTCTTATTCAATGACATGTAAATGAGTGGCAGGGTATTCTGCAGTTTAGCCAAACCTGAACTTAACTTCAACAGACGCACACTAAACCTGAACTAACCGAAGATAATTAGCTTAATTCAAAATACGCAAAATGTAATATAAAATTTGACACATTAAATAAAGGGAGCACACAATCTAAGACTAATTGACATAAACTACAAGAACGCTAAACTAGCAAGAACTACAAATATTCCGGTCAAGTACCGACGACGCCATATTACTAAGCTCCAAGCCTTCGTCGATCTTACAGATCGATCCAATATGGCGACTTCTACATTCGGTTTAAGTTCGTCCTCATTCCTCAGCTCTAACCTTTAGTCACATAAGCGGACTTTGGAACTTTCAAACTAGGCGTTTGAAACGAGAAGACTTACCACAAGAAGCCAAGGTTTACTGAAGGATCAAGATTCTCTGGTTTTGAAGGTGTTTATCTCAATTTACAATAAGAAATTGAGAAGCAGTGCACGAGAGCCGATAAGTAAAACGGAAGAGTTGGGGAAAGAGATTGGAGGATGTGGGGGGAGGGGAGAGGGTTGGATGACCAGACTTCCCTTCCCGTCCCAGTTTACTTCGTCTTGTAGGCTCTTCTTTTGCAGTGATTCATCGATAGGATAAGGTGTTTCCTATAAACAAGGAAGAGTCGTTTTTATGGCCAGCTACTGCCTACACGCGTATTACTCAAACAGAGACTAAAGTGCCACAATGAGCTCGAAAAATAGATACGAGAGTTTCCTGAAGCGGTTGACCGCCCATTCCTTCAATGTGCCGTCTTGATAAGCCTTTTGCGATCTTTGAGGAACACTCGAGGAGCTTGGAAATCAGTGGCCGAAGGAAAAAGTTTTATAAAGTGCAGACCGTTGCTTCTATAAAACGGAGGTGCTGGTTTTTTCCTCTTGTTATCATCCAGGACCAAACATCGGTAATCTGACCATTGTTGATGAGGTGGTTAACGAAAACCCTTGGACATACCTTTCTTACTTCAAAGGTTGATTATTGCAACTCCTTGCTGTATGGCTGACCCAAATATTTATTGCAAAGGCTCGAAAATTTTGTCGCTTAAAGTTGGTCATTAATTAACCTGTAGGAAATAGAACAATAGGAAGTATTATGAAGAGAAACTGTTAAGAAGTCAGTTCTTTATATTCCTGTGTATTTACGACAAAACACCAACTGCCGCGTCATTTATGTGAAATAATCTATATACGCGGTTAAGTCCGCTGACCCGAGCCTTTAGCTATTTTAGCGAGGTAAATCCACATAATAATTAATCTACATATCGTAACACTCTATTAACAATGACATATCTAAGACTGGTTTTCAACTGACTGTGAAAGTTCATTAGGCAGTCACTTTGTTTTATTGATCAGTTAAAAACCAAAATCGATTTCCAATTTTCGTCAAACCGGTATCTTTGTTTCGCCATTTGGGCCGATTGAGTTTTCCCAGATTTCACTTTTTGCATGACGTAGAATGTATTTCAAGTTGCGCCTATTGGAGTCGATTTCAAATTATCCTCAAAATATGTTTTTAAGATTCTACTTCGTATTTTGTCCTTTGGTTAATATCATGCACCAGAATCCACAATTAGCGAATATTTTGATTTTGGTTACACGATTCCCAGTCAATTGAAAAGCATTCGACCTCTCCCCCAGCATTGAAACCAACTAACAAATGTGGCCATGACTCAGGCCGTGTTCAGGTGGTTAAAGTTCTTTTTTCATCAGGGTACAAAAGTGGTTATATAAGGAAAGGTGATGACACTTTGCGCAAAACTTTATTTACTTGTCAGACTGTTATGTTTTTGTCAACATTTAGAATAACTTTTAGGAGGTTTTCGAGCTCTTCCACATAAAAAAGAGGAGATAAACGCTGTAATTAGCATGTAGCTGGAAAGAAACTTTGTTGGTAAATGCATTAACATCTTAATAAGTTGGAGAAAAGTGCCCTCAGTTTTCATGAATCGTCGGTCTGAAGTTTAAGTTTTAACAAAGAGTTTAGTTGAAGTTAATAGATTGATTCCTAGTTGTAAGCATTTGCTTCTTGTTGGTTTATTGGACATCACAGTAAAGTCACAATGTTTGAGAGCAAAGTTTACTTTTTAAAAGAAAGAGGAAATGTTTTTCACCAGAAACAGGAGAATCCCAAAATCTAGTGTATTGATCTCTAAACCATGCACCATTTTCTCTGTATATTTGTCCATATTTCGAATGCCTTTTCCTGCTCTACTGTGCTGAGCCTCTCAGCGTTGAACTATTTGATATGAAGCTATATTGAGGCTACGCCTTAAGACTCACATGGACATTACTTGAATGGCTTTAAAAGCGGGCCAGAGGATTGTGAACTCCAGGAAGAGGAGACTTGGGATGTGCCCAGAAAATTTACCTGCAATCAATTGAAACCTTTTTGTAGGGTAAAATAACTTAAAAAAAGCGGAGGGGGATGCTGAAGAACTTTCGAGGACATCACTGTTTCTGCATTATTCCAAATTCTCCTAACACTGTAATTTAGTGTTAACTGAGTTGAAAACGCAAATTGGCCACCGTAATGAGTGAAAAGCTGACGTTTCGAGCGTTATCCCTTTGTCAGAGCGATTGGAGGAATTGTGGGTTGTGTGAGGGTTTATATGCAGAAAGTGGAGCTACGCTATTGGTGGGAGTATGGTGATGAGAAAACAAGAATAACTTAGTTGAATGAAAAGTGCTCGTTGATACCGTGGGGATTAAGAGTGCCGATTTGGAAGTTAAAATTTTTGTTCTTGTGTTTTGCAGCTTTCCGAACTGCCTAGATGTAAGGAAAGGCCGCAAACTGCCATATGTTGTTTGGAATGATTAGGGAGATTGAAGTGTCTAGCGACTGGTTTGGATGCGTCCTTGTCATTTCTTTCCACGTCGCGAAGGTATTCTCGGAATCGTTCACCTAGTCGTCTTCATGTTTCACCAATGTATAACTTATTGCAATAAGTACAAGTTATGCAGTAAATGACGTTGGCGGAGGTACACGTAAAGTGATCAGTGATTTTAATGAATCTCCTGGGTTCCGACATTTTCTCTACGTTATCAATGAAAGGACAAGTTTTGCATCGTGAGCGAGCGCATTTGAAAGTTCCAGATTGGTCATTGGTTTGAAATTAACTTCTGACGAAAAATTTGCCTATGTTTTTGTCGAAAAAAAAGCGAATGGAGGAATCGTGGATTATGCAGCCTAAAGTGTATCCTACTAACAGCCAGGTGAACCGGAAATTGTGTGTCGGATAAATTATCGATTTATAATTAGACACTCAGTATTCCATACTTCTAGTGGCCATCGAGAATGTCAATAACAGTTTTTGTTGAGACTGTACAAAGTCTTATTAACTCAGGATAAAACATAGCATATGGCATCCATTCCTCAATTTTGTAGACAGTTTATTATGATGCTACACGAAGATTGAAACTTAGTGGTTTTTGTCTTTGGGTCACGATATTTTCTCAACGCTATGATTGAAAGGACAATTTTTAGACCGAGCGCGAGCCCATTTGAAAGTTGCGGGCTGGCTATTAGTGGAGGTTGCGAAAGATAGTACCTGTCTCTGAATCATTTTGAAGTAAATTAACTGCGTGGTTGTGAGGGTGAAACGTGAACGTGAATGGAATACGATTAGCATTTTTCTTCTGTGACGTTTGTAGTGCTCGATCAATTTGTTTCACGCGGTGGTGGCCTGCTTGAACGACAGAAACATGACAACCACGTTTTTTGAAAAACTGGCAAATTACCTCTAACTGACTTTTCGAACATCAGAGTATTTTTCGCAGTCCCGTTTCGAACATTTATCTAATCCCGTTGTAACAATCGCTGAGACGCTCATCATTTAACAAAGAGGGTGACCTGTTTGGGGCGCAGATGAAACTTCAGCTGTCTCAATTTGCGTGTTATTTCCCTTAAGCTAAAGCATTGATTGAAAAAGGCTTTATTTAACTTCAATTTAAAGGTCTTTCTCAAAAGCTATCCCGGCCCTATAGTCAACTGTTTTACGGTAAATACATTCGTGGTTCGTCATTTTACAGTTTTGTTACGATATTATTTCCCTTAAGGTTGAAAAGACAAGGTGAGATTTTCCTACAGTAATGCCTTTTTTATAGTCTTAGTACTACTTTATAGTTTATTGAGGCAATTTTTTTACCTGAATATTATCGTTATTGACATAACTAAGCCTTGGAATATTCGCACAGGATTCTTCTCTAAGCATTAAGTATAACGAGTTATTTCGTCTAAATACTTACTCTCCCTGCTATGGCATAGCAGGGAGGCCCACTTTGCGAACCATTTTTTTCTCAATTAGAAGATTACAAACGGGTGTAATTAGGGAAATGGTTTTTCCAAACGCATAAAATGAAAGTTTGATTCAAAAGAATTAATTAGGTATCTGTCTCTGTAATGCTGCCCATTAACATTTATTACTTTTCGTTACCATACGATGGGGTGAGACCTGTCATGTGTAATGAAATCTGGCTTTTTGTTCAAAATTTGGCTCTAAAGTTGACTTGAAGTTCGTTCAAATTCACAAAGTCTAGAAAGGACAATTTATGTATTCCAGTTATTTCTAATTTTACCAATAAAAGTATTATCAATAACTAATATGAGTCGATGCACCCTTCAAGTTATGAATAAGATAAGCGTTGTACACCCTGACGTTTTCTTCGTGCGCTGAAGATCGACAAGAACAGAAAAAAAAGAAACTATTCCAAAAACTTTTTTATCCCTTGTTGTAAACGGAATAAAACACATTTACCTGGGCCGGTATTATTATAGTAAGTAACATTAAAAAAATTAGAAAACATCTGTGGGCAAGTCTCATGCATTCAAGTTTTAAATTGTCATCACTGGTGAGATCACATGCGAGTTATTAAAAAACTGTTTTGAATAATTTGCCACAAAAAAAGGAAAAAACATTGAGGAAATCTTCCTTATGAATTGAAATTGAAGGTCATTGGTATGATTTAAGTATAATCGAGTTTAACAAACCAACTAAATCCAGGAGGTTCTATCTCCGTTGTAACAATCGCTGAGACACTCATTATTTAACAAAGAGGATGACTTGTTTTGAGCGCAGATTAAACTTCAGCTGTCTTAATTTACGTGTTATTTCCCTTAGAGCTGAAAGTCTCACAGTCGCTTTTCGCTAGAAATATAAAGGTTTTTTTTATAACAACATGCTCTATTTATCCTACTGCTTCGTTCTCACCGGTTTGGTTTCCATAATACCAGAAGGAAAAGGTAAGATTTTCCTACAGTAATGCCTTCCTAATAGTCATAGTACTACTTTAAAGTTTACTGAGGCAATTTTTTACCTGTTTATTATCGTTATCGACATGACTAAACCTTGGAATATTCGCACAGGATTCTCCTCTTAGTATAAAGTATAAATTTTTTTGCAAAAAGACAGCCGAAAAAATGAATTGTAGGAGAACCACCAGTGAAATGAAAGAATTTTCTCCTCCTGTCACTTTCTTAATAATTTATTTTGAAGGCTGAATGTTTTTTTTTTGGTGAAATGTATTTTAAAAAGGGCAGTTGTACTTATTAACTGCTGTTGCTGCTAAGCCTTTGAGAAAAAAAGGTTAATTCATTGACGCCGTCTTACCTATCTATGAAATTTGTTTTTCAGGAAAAATGCTGTGGATATTTCGTTATTTTCTTGTCTGTGTTTTGTTCACCAACCTTGTAACCGCTGAGGATCAATGCAGGATAGAAATTAACATTCGTGGCATGATTCTCAAAGGTTTCGTTTTCAAGAGAATGTCAGTAGCAGCTCCTCATTTCTGTGATTTCTTATGTGAAAGGGAAATTATATGCCAGAGCTACAATTTCAACAGAAAAGAACAGATCTGTGAATTGAACAACCGCACAAAGGACGCAAGACCCGAGAACTTCCGCTCGGATCCAGCGTGGTTTTATATTCGCCGTTTGAACGCAAGAGGTAAGTATTCAGCCCATAATATTTGATACTAATTATCAATATTTTGGTCATACGCTCGACTTTGCTTACAGTCCGCGTTTTCTGATCTCCCACGCTCATCGGTATTGATTTTTCTATCATTTCTCAATTCTAATAATGAACGACATCAGTTCTATCCCTTTTCTTTGTAGTTGCTTTGTAGTTTCCCACCAATAACGTAGCTCCATCTTCTGCAGATAAACACAAAACCCACAATTCGTGTGGAAACGAAACGAAACGTTAACTTTGAAACTCTGAACGGTGGCCAACTTACGTTATCAACTCGGTTGACAATACCAAATAACCTTGTTATACTCTCTCACCGACGCAGCACCACACTTTCTTTAGAAACTTACCCCCTTTATTCAGTTCAGCTTTTATTCAACTTCTTCACAAAACAGCTTTGATGAATGTGTGAAATAGTGACAACAAATTGTTTATTTCAATTTCTTCTTTAAAATGATACAAAAAGCTTAGGGTCTTGCAAGAAGATAAAAAAGCTGGTGGTTCTAAAGGAAAGGTTTATAAGTGTGGGGCCCCACTTCCCATGAGAAGGGTGCTTGACAGAGCATTTAATTTAACACATTCAAAGGCGGAAATTTAAGTGAATGGGATTAGATCCTCATTCTAATTCTCTCGTGTTTTTCACTCTCGGCTTTCGACGTGTGCACCCACATATATTTAATTTTCAACATTTTTACCCTTACCAGCTCCCTTGGGTTCGATTCCGGAGTTACCAGCACGTTCATGCCGGGAAATAACAGCAAGCGAAGGAAAAAACACTGCAAGCAACAAATACTGGCTGGATCCATCTGGCACTGGGAAGGGAATTCTGGTTTACTGTGATATGCATTTGGAAGGTAAATTATTAAATTTACATTCGGAAGGTAAATTTTTTATATAAAAAAGTCATATACATTTATTCGGTTGGGGGATGGGAGCGTAATGAGTTTGGCGACAACTATGAAGAATTTGGTGCCAACTAAGGAGGATTTTGCTAAAACTAAGTAGTAGTTTGTCACAACTAAAGAGTTTGCGACAACTAACAAGTGGTTTGCGACAACTAAAAAGAGTTTGGCGACAACTAAGGAGTGCTTTGCGACAACTTATTGCGGCAGCTAAGGAGGGTTTGGCGATGACAATGGAGAGTTTGGCGACAGGTAAAGAGGGTTTGCTGACAACTAAGAAGAGTTTCGTAACAGCTGAGCAGAGTTTGGCGACAATAAAGGAGGGTTTTGCGACAAGTTAGCAGTGTTCTTTGCCACTTAAGGAGAGTTTGGCGAAAACTGAGGAGAGTTTGACGCAACTAAGTAGAGTTTTGCGACACCTACTGGACCAAATGTGCAAAACTATACTTACAACACCCACTACACTGAAAAACACCCGAAAAAAACCTACTATACCAAACTACACTTTCTACACCAAACTACACCGAATTACACCAAACTTCGCAACACTATACCAAAGTAGACCTACTACAACTATTACACCAAACTACACCGCGCTGTACCTACTACATCAAACTAGACCAAACTTCACTTCCCACACCAAACTACACCTACTACACCAGCATTCACCAACTACACTTACTACACCAAACTACACCTACTACACCAGCATTAACTAACTACACTTACTACACCAAACTACACCTACTACTCCAGCATTCACCAAATACATACACTTACTACACCAAACTACACCTACTACACCAGCATTCACCAACTACACTTTCTACACCAAACTACACCTACTACACCACCATTCACCAACTACACTTACTACACCAAACTACACCTACTACACCAGCATTCACTAACTACACTTACTACACCAAACTACACCTACTACACCAGCATTTACCAACTACACTTACTACACCAAACTACACCTACTACACCAGCATTCACCAACTACACTTACTACACCAAACTACACCTACTACACCACCATTCACTAACTACACTTACTACACCAAACTACACCTACTACACCACCATTCACTAACTACACTTACTACACCAAACAACACCTACTACACCACCATTCACTAACTACACTTACTACACCAAACTAAACCTACTACACCAGCATTCACTAACTACACTTACTACACCAAACTACACCTACTACACCACCATTCACTAACTACACTTACTACACCAAACAACACCTACTACACCAGCATTCACTAACTACACTTACTACACTTACTACACCAAACTACACCACCATTCACTAACTACACTTGCTACACCAAACAACACCTACTACACCACCATTCACTAACTACACTTACTACACCAAACAACACCTACTACACCAGCATTCACCAACTACACTTACTACACCTACTACACCACCATTCACTGACTACACTTACTACACCAAACAACACCTACTACACCAGCATTCACTAACTACACTTACTACACCAAACTACAATTACTACACCAGCATTCACTAACTACACTTACTACACCAAACTACACCTACTACACCAGCATTCACTAACTACACTTACTACACCAAACTACACCTACTACACCAGCATTCACTAACTACACTTACTACACCAAACTACACAAAACTACACCTACTACACCAGCATTCACCAACCACACTTACTACACCAAACTACACCTAGCACATCTACTTCGGTGTTAAATCGAAGGAAGACTGTTAAAAGAAACATGGCCTGAGTCTACCTGCTCGCAGTTCATAACTTATCCAATATGCACCGCTGCATATACAAAATAAGCGTGGTACCCACGCAAGCTTTCCTGAACATAGAATTTGTATTCATCTGCCATTTTATAGTTTGATTTGTGCTGAAAGCAGACTTTTCCCAAGAGAAATTCAGGATGGAAGCTTCACTTTCCTTCACTCGAAATGACTTCTAGAAAATTTTCAAGACAACAGAAAACCGCTGTACAGCAAAACAGTCATTGTCTCTAAGACAATAGATGAACAAGGTATTATGGGCCACATTACTTTTAAATGAAACACTGCGACAGGTCGTTCAAAGGTCAGCCATATCTGGACAGCCATGTACAATTCAAGCACCCGGCCTCTGCCGCACAGAACTCGAATAGCATCAGCTCAGCACCTAGAAATACATTGACTATGTTTGTAAACATCAACAACTACTCAGGTGAAACAAACATGCAGAGAATGGCTGAGAGTCAACAGCTTGAGGAGGTGCCACATGAATCGGCCGGTGTTGCGAAAGGTCAAACTCAGAGGCGAGGCAACAATCGAAGGGGAAGCAACTAGCAAAAGTCATACACCGTTGATTTCATAAAGAAAACACTAATCGGACGCTAAAACGGAAGCAAAATTCTTGCAGAACTGACTCTGAACAGGACAAAGAGGAACACAGGTGGTGCGAGGCCAATGAGACAAGAGAGGTTTGGTTGGAACAGATCCCAACGCACTGATAAATATCCTCTGACTTCCAATCTTTTACTCGCCGAGTTTAAACTACGGACATCAGCAGGAAGCAAAGTGTCCAAACCTTGGTTCAAAAAAAAAAATAAAATCGAAAATCGAAGCAAGCCAAGCTAAATTTAAAGGAAGCAGCAACTGGCTCCAGAGATTCAAGGAAAGACACAACATAGTACTAGACACAACACAGAGAAGAAGGACCAACAAGTAAAAAGTTTGGGCAGATGATGGCCAGGATACGATCCAGAAATTCCACAGGGATTTGAGGAAAGCCTTGAAAACACAAAGGAGAAGAAACAAGTGCTATACAGTTGACCCAAAGTATGGAAGATGGATACCTAAAAATAGATACAATGTAATATAACCCATTATATAATAGGCTCAGTTATGCACGCATTCTGATTGGTTCTCACTTATGATCTATTGGAGGACAGACGTATAGATGACGTCATCATTAAAACTTTTTTAATTCTTTAGTATATAAAACAAATAGATTCCAAATTGCCGTGCGTCTGTTCAGTAATAGATCACAGAGAACGTCAAAATGTGGTAAGAACAAAAAAATGGCACACGAAGCGCAGCCGAGTGTGTCACTGATGTTCTTTATTCATCTCTCAAGGAATCTATTTGTTAAATAGACTGGGGAGGCGTGGAGTGAGTTAAGTAATGATGAGACATTTTTTCAGAGAGATTGTGTGAGAAAACTGGCTGTTTGCGAAAAGCAGATGGCTCCAATGATGTAAAGATCTCACCACAAGGTTAGGAAGATTATCAGATTTAAATGGATCTGATAATTGGACTGGAAATGTAAGAAACTGAATTCTGACATTTTGCTCTCTCAGTTCTCTCTCAGTTTGCTTGTAAGATTAGGGACCAGTCAATAGTTACATGGAAAGAGGGAGGGGGGGAGGGCTGGTGCATTTTGAATTTGCTTGACTTTTGCTGAGTTTCGAGTCGTTTATCGCCAGAACTGCTACCCCTCCCCCAATGTAATATTATTGCCTTGATTGATGCAGTTAAGGTTAGTTCCATCCATGAACTAACGTAAAAGTTGTGCTTACATGCTGATTTCATCTGTTGGTAGTCTATGCAGTATTTAATTTTTAAAAACAATTTTAAGAACACCTTAAGAGCATTTTCGGGTTGGTTTTGCAGCAAACACCCAATGTATAAAGACAAAATCAGCCTGAACCCCCAAAACACTTGTTCTTTTAAGCGAGTTTTCACTGTGTTGTCAGAGACAAAAGTAACTATGACAATTTCTCACTAGTATCATAACTTTTATTTTTTTGTGTATGTGTTTTATGAAGGATTTACAGCTGTTTTTACAAATCTTGGTAAGAGTGGAACAAAGGGTCCAGACTCAGTTGGCAGTCACTATACAGGTCAGGATCATGACGGACAAGTCACAGTGTCCAACGGTATTCAACTGTGGACTGTGCCACACACTGGTGAATACAGAATAGAAACAATAGGAGCCTCAGGGGGGTACAGTGAGGACAGTGTCATCAACGGAGGGAGAGGGGCGCGGATGATTGGAAACTTTATGTTGACCAAAGGTGATAACATTAGTATACTTGTTGGTCAAAGAGGGCAAAAAGCGTATTCTAACAAAAAAACTGGCTCAGGCGGAGGAGGTACATTTGTAGTAAGAGGAGACAACAAGCCTTTAATCATAGCCGGAGGTGGAGGAGGAGTTGCAAATATGACAGAACAATATTCAGGATGTGATGCGTCCATAAACACAACAGGGAATGCAGGGTATAACTCGCCATTCCTGTCAGGAGGAATGAACGGATATGGAGGACAAACTGATGAACCGAACTCTGGTAGGTGAACAATTTTCTATTTATAAATACTGAATTTTTTTGTTTTTGTTTTTGTTTTTGTTTTTTTTTTTCGCATTCTACTACCGTCCATCAATATTTCGAACAAAGAGGCGGTACTGGTCGCTTAAATTTGAATTTTTTTGAGAATTACTAAAAGCCATGATCTTTTCAGTAGCTAATGTCAACTGTAAACCTCTTGATTTTAGGTGGTGGCGGTGGCGGTGGCTTCTACAGTGATGGAGAAAACACAGATATTTCTAAGAGAGGGGGAAAGGGAGGTAAAGGATTTCTAGCCAAGGGAAAGGGATTGGGGGGAGCATATCGGGGTGGGTTTGGAGGTGGGGGTGGTTATAGACTAGATAGTGAGTTACCTGGGGGAGGTGGAGGGTACTCTGGGGGAAGTGGAGGTGCGAATAAAAATATTTCCTGTGGGGGAGGGGGAGGTTCTTTCAACAACGGAACAAATCAGCAAAATGAATGTTGTTATAATACTGCTGGACATGGTAGTGTGATCATAACGCTTCTCCATTGAAATGCATGGCAGCACTTTTCTTAGCGTCTAGTGGTTATTCTGTTTTGAAGCGCTAATTGATGTCTGTTTTTAAACTCAATAGTTTAACTTTTTTGGATCATTATTTAGATTTTGTTATTAAGCCGTGTTACTTTAAGACAAACAGTGCAACATGTGGTTCTAGAGGTGTTTATATTTGAGGTTAGAATTAAAATTCACAAACAAAATTTGCTCGAACAGATGAGTTTGTGAATTTTTACTGACCTTACAAATTTTTCGACAGCAAAAGCTGTAATATTTGTTCTTTTTCCGGCTCTTTTCGGAGCAAATAATCAGATGTTTTTGACTGTTCATACAGTTCTGTATTCATCTCTCAAGTTCAGTGGACTCAAACAAGTCTTTACTTTAAGCGTTTTAAGCAAGGTTTAGAGCGTGAGACCAATTAAAAATTTTTTGGCAGTGGACAAAGTTCCTTATCTATTGTAAAAAATCTAAGATCAACGCAAAAACATGTTGCACTTCAAAGCATAGAGGCTTCTCAACATCTACATGCAAAGATAAGATACCAAAGAACACTGGCATTCATTACTAATAGAGAAGCTATTTCAGCGAAATTACTGTATGATGTACATAGCTTTTTAGCGCCTAATACTCCCAGAGGTTCACTCTCAAAGGTTCACCCCAGAGATTCACTCCCAGGTGTTCACTCCCAGGTGTTCACTCCCAGATGTTCACTCCCAGATGTTCACTCCCAGATGTTCACTCCCAGAGGTTAACTCCCAGAGGTTCACTCCCAGAGGTTCACTCCCAGAGGTTCACTCCCAGAGGTTCACTCCCAGAGGTTCACTCCCTTTTTTGCAGCTTTGCAGCTTTCCGAACTAATTCCCTAGATGTAGGGAAAGACTGCAGACTGCTATATTCTGCTTACAATGATTGGAGAGATTAAAGTGTCTCGCGACTAGTTTGGATGCTTCCTTGTCATTTCTTTCTTTCGTGGCCCCATACATTGAACTCGTTCGGACATAATTAAGCCAAACTAGAAAAACGCATACCATAAATTGCCGCATATAAGCCTCTTCCCGGTCCATCTGATAGAAAACAATGTAGGCTCCCCTAGTTTTTCCTGTTTTGATAGATAGGAGCTCTGTGCAGTTTAAAAATAAATCATGGCGCGCGGAACAATAAGTTTATCACTTCCTTTTGATTATTAAGGATGAACCTTCCTTTCGTTATGTTTCAGTTTTGCTCGTGTCGTTAGCTTTAATTTTGTTCCAAATGTATTGAAATGAGGTAACTGCAGGATACCCTGCCACTTTGGTCCACTTCATTTACCTGTGTCGGGAGGCTTTGAAGATCGAGGCCTAGCACAAGAGACGCTATTCTTATTCAATGACATGTAAATGAGTGGCAGGGTATTCTGCAGTTTAGCCAAACCTGAACTTAACTTCAACAGACGCAAACTAAACCTGAACTAACCGAAGATAATTAGCTTAATTCAAAATACGCAAAATGTAATATAAAATTTGACACATTAAATAAAGGGAGCACACAATCTAAGACTAATTGACATAAACTACAAGAACGCTAAACTAGCAAGAACTATAAATATTCCGATCAAGTACCAACGACGCAATATTGCCAAGCTCCAAGCCTTCGTCGATCTTACCGATCGATCCAATATAGCGACTTCTACATCCGGTCTAAGTTCGTCCTCATTCCTCAGCTCTAACCTTTAGTCACATAAGCGGACTTTGGAACTTTCAAATTAGGCGATTGAGACGAGAAGACTTAGTACAAGAAGCCAAGGTTTACTGAAGGATCAAGATTCTCTGGTTATGAAAGTGGTTATTTCAATTTACAATAAGAAACTGAGAAGCAGTGCACGAGAGCCGATAAGTAAAACGGAAGTGTTGGGGAAAGAGATTGGGGGATGTGGGGGGAGGGGAGAGGATTGGATGACCAGACTTCCCTTCCCGTCCCAGTTTACTTCGTCTTGTAGACTCTTCTTTTGCAGTGATTCATCGATAGGATGAGGTGTTTCCTATAAACAAGGAAGAGTCGTTTTTATGGCCAGCTACTGCCTACACGCGTATTACTCAAACAGAGACTAAAGTGCCACAATGAGCTCGAAAAATAGATACGAGAGTTTCCTGAAGCGGTAGACCGCCCACTCCTTCAATGTGCCGTCTTGATAAGCCTTTTGCGACCTTTGAGGAACACTCGAGGAGCTTGGAAATCAGTGGCCGAAGGAAAAAGTTTTATAAAGTGCAGACCGTTGCTTCTATAAAACGGAGGTGCTGGTTTTTTCCTCTTGTTATCATCCAGGACCAAACATCGGTAATCTGACCATTGTTGGTGAGGTGGTTAACGAAAAACCTTGGACATACCTTTCTTACTTCAAAGATTGATTATTGCAACTCCTTGCTGTATGGCTGACCCAAATATTTATTGCAAAGGCTCGAAAATTTTGTCGCTTGAAGTTGGTCATTAATTAAGCTGTGGGAAATAGGACTATAGGAAGTATTTTGAAGAGAAACTGTTGAGAAGTCAGTTCTTCATATTCCTGTGTATTTACAACAAAACACCAACTGCCAGGTCACTTATGTAAAATAATTTATATACGCGGTTAAGTCCGCTGACCCGAGCCTTTGGCTATTTTAGCAAGGTAAATCCACATAATAATTAATCTACATATCGTAACATTATATTAACAATGACATATCTAAGACTGGTTTTCAACTGACTGTGAAAGTTCATTAAGCAGTTACTTTGTTTTCTTGACCAGTTCAAAACCAAAATCGATTTTCAATTTTCGTCAAACCAGTCCAACCCAGTATCTTTGTTTTTCCGCTCTTTGGGCCGATTGAGTTTTCGCAGATTTCACTTTTCGCATGACGTAGAAAGCATTTCAAGTTGCGCCTATTGAAGTCGGTTGCAAATTTATCCTCAAAATATGTTTTTAAGATTCTACTTCGTATTTTGTCCTTTGGTTAATATCATGCACCAGAATCCACAATTAGTGAATATTTTGATTTTGGTTTCACGATTCCCAGTCAATTGAAAAGCATTCGATCTCTCCTCCAGCATTGAAACCAACCCACAAATGTGGCAATGACTCAGGCCGTGTTCAGGTGTTGGTGCATACTGGGAGGGGGTGAGGGTTTGATTCAGAAAATATTTTAAAACGAGATCAATTAAATCATCATTACAGTTTCAGAATGAATCGTTTAGAAGCTGGTTAACGTTCTTTTTTTCATCAGGGCACAAAAGAGGTTATATAAGGCAAGGTGATGGCACGTTCAATTTTACGCAGAGCTTTATTTACTTGTCAGATTGTTATGTTTTTGTCAGCATTTAGAATAACTTTTTATCGAGGTTCTCGAGCTATTCCACATAAAAAAGGAGGAGAAAAACGCTGTAACTAGCATGTCGCTGGAAAGAAGGTTTGTAAGTAACTGCATTAAGTTAGAGAAAAGTGCCCTCGATTTTCATGAATCATCGGTCTGAAGTTTAATTTTTAACAAAGAGTTTGGTTGAAGTTAATAAATGATTCCTAGTTGTCAGCATTTACTTCTTGTTGGTTAATTGGACTTTACTATTAAGTCACACTGTTTAAGAGCAAAGTTTACTTCGTAAAAGAGAGAGGAAATGTTTTTCACCGGAAATAGGAGAATCCCAAAATCTAGTGTATTGATCTCCAAACCACCATTTGTCTTTGTGTATTTGTCCATATTTTGAATCCATTTTCCTACTTCACTGTGCTGAGCCTCTCAGCGTTGATCTATTCGATATGAAGCTATATATTGAGGCCACGCCCTAAGACTCCCATGGACCGCTTTACTTGAATGGCTCAGCGGGCCAGCGGATGGTGAACTCCAGCTATAAAAGGAAGAGGAGACTAGGGATGTGCCCCGAAAATTTACCTGCAATTAACTAAAAATTTTTGTGGGGTAAAATGACTTAACAGAAGCGGAGGGGGATGCTGAAGAACTTTCGGGGACATCACTGTTTCTGCATTATTCCAAATTCTCCTAACACTGTAATTTAGTGTTAACAACTGAGTTGAAAACGTAAATTAGCCACCGTAAAGAGTAAAAATGCTGACGTTTCGAGCGTTAGCACTTTGTCAGAGTTATTGAAGGAATTGTGGGTTGTGTGAAGGTTTAAGTGGAGCTACGCCATCGGTGGGAGTATGGTGACGAGAAAACAAGAATAAATTTAGTTCAATGAAAGGCGCTCGTTGGGGATTAACGACCGATTCCGAGAACACCAACCGCGTGGTTGTGAGGGTGAAATGTAAGAGTGAATGCTATTTAGGCAAAATAATGGCACCTATCGTCAAAACTTCACCATCTTACATTAAGGAAACACGCACCTGAAATTTTTCGTGACTTCAATTTCCTCGGCCAAAACAACATTATTTCACTATGGATATAAACATCTCTTTATACTGTCATTCCCGATGACGAAGGTCTCCGGGCCCTCAAACTTTTTTTCGATCATCGCACTGTTAAGGAACCTAGCTCTGAAACACTACTCCGTTTGGCCGAACTAGTACTCACGCTCAATTGCTTTTCATTCGGCGGTAACTACTACAAACAAACTAATGGCGTGGCCATGGGCATCGTGGCCATTGGTCAGCTTTCTAATTGTTTTTACGTCTGTCAATTTGATGCCAAAAGGACATCAGTATAAGGATTTGTAGCCAATGCTTCTCAACCTTTGTCTTAAACAAATAAAAAGACGCTGATTAATATCAGCAAGCCTGCAATATGCCATGAATATTGGTCTTAGGATTCTTTGGTGCAACAGCTGTCACTTTACACTGGACGAAAAAACGGATTTGCACCATATTTGCGCAGTGCAAATGTGAGCAAGTCTGGTCCAAAGCCGTAGCAAATGTGGTGCAAATGGGGTAAATGCCACATTTGCTTTAGATTTACACGGGTTGGCAAATCCTGGTGCAAATGTGGCATTTACCCCATTTGCACCACATTTGCTACGGCTTTGGACCAGACTTGCTCACATTTGCACTGCGCAAATATGGTGCAAATCCGTTTTTTCGTCCAGTGTTAACATCTCAATGTGGATGTCCGCTATGACAACAATGCACTAACGCAGTTAAACGATTGCATCAGAGCTTATTACATTTAGGACTTTATTACATTTAGAACCAAACGTTTGTACATTTAGGACTTTATTACATTTAGGACAGTTACTACATTAGGCCTTCAACCACACTGAATAATCACGGACATAGTGCGTTTATTTCGAACCTCTCTTAAACACGTAAACAGGAACCCATTTTCACAATTTATTAAAAATTTATACCAAAACACTCTTTGAAAGGGTTTTTTGGTATCAATTTTTAATGATATTTGTAGGTTTTCAACACCTTCATAACCCACATATAGCATTTTGTTTCTTTTGTCACAGCGCAGAATTTCACGAAAATCTTCTGATTTTCCTTCTTGCCAAGTCATCTGTAATGTCAATTGATTTTTCGAAGGCACGTTTTTCGTTAAAAAGCAACTTCCCCCACTCCAAAACTGGCATTGATATACTCCAAATTTTTTTCATTGACACTGTAGTCGCAAACTTGTCAACGGGAGAACTTATAAGTTACACTTCCTTTATTATTAGTTACTATTTCCTCGCACTCTAACTCGTAGTTTCATCAATTTTCAAGGAAAATAAGCGACGAAGAGAAAGGAAGATTGGAAGTGAACGATTTTGTTTGTTTTAACGCTAAAATGTCACAGCTGAACACGGGCGGCCCAAGCTCCAGCTGTGAAATAATCATCATGCGAAATGAGAGTCATAGCCAAATTATAAAAGACTACTTACGATCGCTCTTAGGAATAAAAAAAGTAAGTCAAATTCTCAATAAAAACACCTCACCTCATATAAGAGAAGCCCTGAGGGCTTCTCTTACGTACATAATAAACCTAGAAATGGATAACTCGCTGAAATGGGTTCTTTCAACTTAAGAAGCAGTCAGATAACAAGCGATGCACCGTGGAAGTAAGGTGAGAATTTGACTGTATTTTTTTATTCCTAAGAGTGGTCGTAAATATTCCTATGCAAACTCTAATAATTTCGCTAAGACTTACTTCGCAAGATGATCGCCTCAAGCTGGAGCTTGGGCCACCTGCGGTGAGCTGAAATAAGGAGAAATGTTTGACAAACAAACATAGCACTAAGGCAATTATTGTCGCAAAAACAAAAGAATGTGCTCGTTTGTACGTCAGAAAACTGGGAGCAGCTGGAATCGCTCGAATTCTATTGGTTGTAGTCAACATTTCAGTTGCTTACAAGTCGCATCAGAAGCAAGGCTAAATATCTCACACCAGCGACGAGATCTCCTCTCAACATGTGCTTTAGTCTTCCTTATCCCCTTCTATTTGAACTCTCTGCGCTAATTCCAGATGCAGCCTTTTCACAAGGTTTGTAAGATACGTTTGCATCGTGTCTCTTATTGCTATCAGTGTTAGAACACTGATGTTGGTCTAATTCATTTAATTCATAGTAATTCAACTCAGAATCTGGATACAGGTTCGATGTGCCCTGAATTCCATCAGTCTTTGTTTTTTTTATATTTTCACTCGGCTACTGTAGGTGTTGCGTGCTCTTTAGAGAATTGTTTTGACAATATGCTTTATAACTGATAGCTTGGGACGCTGTTGAATGGAACAATCTCAACGTTTAGTTAACTTCCATTCATATATATCTGCTGTTGTGAATTTGCATAGTTGAAGTCCATCTGTTGCCCTCTAACATTCGGCACTTCAACTTGGTTAAATACAAATTTGGGACCAAATGTTATTACATTTAGGACAGCTATTACATTTAGGCCTTCAACAGATCACATGCAAGTTATTGAAAAACTGTTATGAATAATTTGCCACATAAGTAAGAGTTCTTTACAAATGTGATCTACAACTGGGCCATGACAGTAGGAATGAAATCACTCTATTAAAAGCACCTGGTAAGGGTGATTATCTTCTATGTTATTTGGTACTGTAGTCTTTTTAGGTTGGGAAGATTAGTTTTTGAATTAAGACTATGAGTCGCAACTGAGGAGCTTTGTTTGCTACACAATCAGTGAAAGTTGTCATAACTAAAGGGTGGTCTTATGGTCACTTAATATTACGAAAAATGCTTGGTCATGATTGACACTTGGGGTTACAATGAGACGAACTGAAACAGGTCCGTGTAGGAAAAACATGTCTTCAATTAGGGACCACCAGGAGCCCAGAAAAATCTAAGACTTTCATGACCACACTGGATGATACAAAAATCAATTGTAAGGGTAGCGCGATCAATTCGTAGCAAAGAAAATTAAATTTAGTCTTAGAAGCTAAGGACAAAAATATTTTCACTCGTGTTTTTAGTCCTTAAAATTTTGGATGAAGAAAGTTAAAAAAGAAACAACAATTCAAAGTACTGCATTGCAAAAACGCAATAAAAGCCTTGAAAGTATCAACAAAAAGCCTAATGAATAAGAACATTGACTTTCAGCTGGGGTTTAAAAGGTAAAAAAAAGGGGGAAAGTAGCTCTATTTCTTCGAACTGTAAAAGATTGATATTAAGTTCATCTAAACACGAAGGAAGTTGGAGGTATTCGTGGAGCCTGTTATACAAACCTTCGAATATCTCTCGGGGTTGCTTAACTTTCAAAATTCTCCCTGGTGTTTGGATGAGGCTATGAAGTTCACTAAAAAGTCTCCTTTTAGTTTTAAAAAGTATTTAAAATTAATTGTCTCAAAAAATAGGCGCCAATCTGAAACGTCACGTCACTTCGTCTTACCTTAATGCACCTGTAGATAAATAAGAATTTACAAGACTGACATAGATAGCATCGTCTTTAGGTATAATCTAAGAGATAATTTTCCCTGACAACCACAAGTTTACCGAGGAATTGAATGCAATCAGAGGCGATAATATCTTTGACCACTATTTTCAAAACTGCTTCATGCGACATATTTTTACCAGTTATCATGTTTTCAAAGTTCCATCTATCACCATGCAAAACATTTCGTCGTGTCGGAGTAGACTAGATGTACCTTGCCTAGAGGTTCTCTCATTTTGCAGTTCAGGCCGATATCCGTACCAACGACACCACCTCTGGTAAAATCATCTGCGAAAAGAAAATTTAGCACCGAGATCGAGATTTAACTCAATACTCATGCAATTCTCTATCTTGAAGAAATGCCATTGCAAACCAAAAGACTTAATTTACTAACTCGAAAACAGACTCGTAATTTAGTATGTAGCTATCCACAAGTTTGCTTTTTTTGTGTGTGCTAATTCTCGTGTAAATCGTTTTCGAAATCCCCCCAAAAAAATTAGACGATAAGATAGACATTTTGAAAACATTTGAAACCTTGTGGATATTCAGAACTAACCCAGATCGTCCCTCAAATTAATCGCACAGAAGCCAATACGGTAACACTGATATACTAGGCCTTCCTTCGCTTAAAAATACGAAGAGAATCCAACTCAACTGATGGCAAATTAATGTGATAGGTGTCTACCAGTCAACGACACTTCCAGTTCATACAAAAGACAACATCTTACTCAAAACGGATTCCTTAAATAAGGTTTAACTTTGTTTCGAAAACTCTCTCATTTCTCGAGCAAATCATCTACTAGTGCTGAACGAGAGATAAAGTTATCCATTGAGTTACGTTTTATTAGGATGAATTAAAGGCTATAGAATAAAGGATTGACAGAAACATTTTCCTTTTGGCTCTTATTTCGTTGTTCACTGCTTCCCTCAACAAAAGCGCTACAAATTTTGCTGCAAAAAGACAGCGGTAAAAATGAATTGTCGGAGAACCATCAGTAAAATCAAAGAATTTCTCCTACAGTCACTCTCATCATAATTTATTTTGAAGGCTGAATGTTTTCCTTTTTTTGGGAAATGTCTTTAAAAAAAGAGAGTCATAGAAGGGAGCGGGAAGGGGAACAGTTGTTCTTATTATCTGCTGTTCATAGTCAGCATTTGAGAAAAAAGGTTAATTCATTGATGCTGTAATACCTATCTATGAATTTTGTTTTTCAGGAAAAATGCTGTGGATATTTCGTTATTTTCTTGCCTGTGTTTCGTTCACCAACCTTGTAACCGCTGGGGATCAATGCAGGATAGAAATTAGTATTCATGGCATGGCTCTCAAAGGTTTCGTTTTCAAGAGAATGACAGTAGAAGCTCCTCATATTTGTGATATCTTATGTGAAAGGGAAATTATATGCCAGAGCTATAATTTCAACAGAAAAGAACAGATCTGTGAGTTGAACAACCGCACAAAGGACGCAAGGCCCGAGAATTTCCGCTCGGATCCAGCGTGGTTTTATATTCGCCGTTTGAGCGGAAGAGGTAACTATTCAGCCAATAATGTTGGATAATAATTATCAATATTTTGGTCATACGTTCCACTTTGCTTACAGTCCGCGTTTTCTGATCTCCCACGCTCATCGGTATCGATTTTTCTACCATTTCTCAATTCTAATAATGAATGACATCAGTTTTATCCTTTTCTTTGTAGTTGCTTTGTCGTTTCCCACCAATAACGTAGCTCCATCCTCCGCAGATAAACGCAAAACCCACATTTCTTCCATTCACTTTGACTTATCAACTCGGTTGATAGCACCAAATAACCTTGTTATACTCTCCCACCGACGCAGCACCACAGTTTTTTTAGAAACTTACCCCCTATATTCAATTCAACTTTTAGTTAACTTCTTCACAAAACAGCTTTGATACATGTGTGAAATAGTGACAACAAATTTTTTATTTCAATTTCTTCTTTAAAATGATACAAAAAGCTTAGGGTCTTGAAAGAAGATAAAAAAGCTGGTGGCTCTAAAGGAAGGGTTTAAAAGTGTAGGGGGCCCACTTCCCAAGAGAGGGGTGCTTGACAGAGCATTTAATTTAACACATTCAAAGGCGGAATTTAAGTGAATGGGATTAGATCCTCATTCTAATTCTCTCGTGTTTTTCACTCTCGGCTTCCGACTAGTGCACATACATATATTTAATTTCAACATTTTTACCCTTACCAGCTCCCTTGGGTTCGATTCCGGAGTTACCAGCACGTTCATGTCGAGAGATAAAAGCAAACGAAGGGAAAGACACCGCGAGCAACAAATACTGGCTGGATACATCTGGCACTGGGAAGGGAATTCTGGTTTACTGTAATATGCATTTGGAAGGTAAATCTTTAAATTTACCTTCGGAAGGTAAATTCTTTTAAATAAAAAATGATATACATTTACTCGGTCTGGGGATGGGAGTGTAATGAGTTTAGCGACAACTAAGAAGAATTTGGTGGCAACTAAGGAGGGTTTTGCTAAAACTAAGAAGTGGTTTGCCACAACTAAAGAGTGTATTGCAACAACTAAAAAGAGTTTGGCGACAACAAGGGAGTGTTTTGCGACAACTAATTACGGCAGCTAAGGAGGTTTTGGCGATGACTATGGAGAGTTTGGCGACAGGTAAAGAGGGTTTGGCGACACCTAAGAAGGATTTGGTAACAACTGAGCAGAGTTTGGCGATAATTAAGGAGGGTTTTGCGACAAGTTAGCAGTGTTCTTTGCCATTTAAGGAAAGTTTGGCCGCAACAAAGGAGTGTTTGGCGAAAACTGAGGAGAGTTTGGCGCAACCAAATACACGAAACTATACTTGCAACACCCACAACACCAAAAAACACCTACTACACCCGAAAAAAAACCTATTATACCAAACTACACTTTCTACAGCAAACCACATCTACTACAACAAACTAAACCGAATTACACCAACTACATCGAACTGTACCTACTACATCAAACTTCACTTACTACACCAAACAACGCGTAATTAAATCTACTAAACGAAACCATACCAAACTACACCTACTACACCAGCATTCACCAACTACACTTACTACACCAAACTACACCTATCACACCTACTTCGGTGTTAAATCGAAGGAAGACTGTTAAAAGAAACATGGCCTGAGTCTAACTGCTCGCAGTTCATAACTTATCCAATATACACCGTTGCATATACAAAATAAGCGTGGTACCCACGCAAGCTTTCCTGAACATAGAGTTCGTATTCATCTGCCATTTTATAGTTGGATTTGTGCAGAAAGCTGACTTTTCCCAAGAGAAATTCAAGATGGAAGCTTCACTTTCCCTCACTCCAAATGACTTCTAGACAATTTTCAGGAAAACAGAAAACCGCTGTACAGCAAAACAGTCATTGTCTATAAGACAATAGACGAACAAGGTATTATGGGCCACATTACTGTTAAATGCAAACACTGCGACAGGTCGTTCAAAGGTCAGCCATGTCTGAACAGCCATATACAATTCAAGCACCCGGCCTCTGCCGCACAGAACTTGAACAGCATCAGCTCAGCACCTAGAAATACATTGACTATTTTTGTAAACATCAACAACCACTTAGGTGAAACAAACATGCAGAGAATGGCTGAGAGTCAACAGCTTGAGGATGTGCCACATAAATCGGCCGGTGTTGCGCAAGGTCAAACTCAAAGGCGAAGCAACAATCGAAGGGGAAGTAACGAGCAAAAGTCATACACCGTTGATTTCATAAAGAAAACACTGATCTTTTGGATTCACTGAAATCATCAACTAATAAGTACAACACAGTTGCAAAGCAACAAGGAGTCAAAAGATCGCTGGTGATTGAGTGGGAAAAAAACAGAAGCAAACTTCTTGCAGAACTGACTCTGAACAAGACAAAGAAGAACACAGGTAGTGCAAGGCCAATGAGACAAAGGAGTATCGCTAGGAACATATCCCAACGCACTGATAAATATCCTCTGACTTCCAATCTTTTACTCGCCGAGTTTAAACTACGGACATCAGCAGGAAGCAAAGTGTCCAAACCTTGGTTCAAAAAAAATGATAAAATCGAAAATCGAAGCAAGCTATGGCGCAGAAGAAGCTGCAAAATTTAAAGGAAGCAGCAACTGGCTCCAGAGATTCAAGGAAAGACACAACATATTACTGAGGAGAAGGACCACCAAGGAAAAAGTCGGGGCAGATGATGGCCGCGATACGATCCAGAAATTCCACAGGGATTTGAGGAAAGCCTTGAAAACACAAAGGAGAAGAAACAAGTGCTATACAGTTGACCCAAAGTATGGAAGATGGATACCTAAAAATAGATACAATGTAATATAACCCATTATATAATAGGCTCAGTTATGCACGCATTCTGATTGGTTCTCACTTATGATCTATTGGAGGACAGACGTATATATGACGTCATCATTAAAACTTTTTTAATTCTTGAGTACATAAAACAAATAGATTCCAAGTTGCCGTGCGTCTGTTCAGTAATAGATCACAGAGAACGTCAAAATGTGGTAAGAACAAAAAAATGGCACACGAGGCGCAGCCGAATGTGTCACTGATGTTCTGTATTCATCTCTCAAGGAATCTATTTGTTAAATGGACTAGGGAGGCGTGGAGTGAGTGAGGTAATGATGAGACCTTTTTTCTGAGAGATTGCGTGAGAAAACTGGCTGTTTGCAAAACGCAGATGGCTCTAATGATGTAAAGATCTCACCACAAGGTTTGGAAGATTATCAGATTTAAATGGATCTGATAATTGGACTGGAAATGTAAGAAACTGAATGCTGACATTTTGCTCTCTCATTTCTCTCTCAGTTTGCTTGTAAGATTGGGGACCATAGTTACATGGAAAGAGGGAGGGGGGGGGGGCTAATGCATTTTGAATTTGTTTGACTTTTGCTGAGTTTCGAGTCGTTTATCACCAGAACTGCTACCCCTCCCCCAATGTAATATTATTGCCTTGATTGATGCAGTTAAGGTTAGTTCCATCCATGAATTGACGGAAAAGTTGTGCTTGCATGCTGATTTCATCTGTTGGTAGTCTATGCAGTATTTCATTTTTAAAAACAATTTTAAGAACACCTTAAGAACATTTTCAGGTTGGTTTTGCAGAAAACACCCAATGTATAAGAACAAAATCAGTCTGAACCACCAAAACAACAGTTCTTTTAAGCGAGTTTTGACTGTGTTGGCAGAGCCAAAAGTAACTATGACAATTTCTTACTAGTATTATAACTTTTGTTTTTTGTGTATGTGTTTTACGAAGGATTTACAGCTGTTTTTACAAATCTTGGTAAGAGTGGAGCAAAGGGTCCAGACTCAATTGGCAGTCACTACACAGGTCAGGATCATGACGGACAAGTCACACTGTCCAACGGTATTCAACTGTGGATTGTGCCACACACTGGTGAATACAGAATAGAAACAATAGGAGCCTCAGGGGGGTACAGTGAGGACAGTGTCATCAACGGAGGGAGAGGGGCGCGGATCATTGGAAACTTCATGTTGACCAAAGGTGAGAACATTAGTATACTTGTTGGTCAAAGAGGGCAAAAAGCGTATGCTAACAAAAACACTGGCTCAGGCGGAGGAGGTACATTTGTAGTAAGAGGAAACAACAAGCCTTTGATCATAGCCGGAGGTGGAGGAGGAGTTGTAAATATGACAGAACAATATTCAGGATGTGATGCGTCCTTAAACACAACAGGGAATGCAGGGTATAACTCGCCATTCCTGTCAGGAGGAATGAACGGATATGGAGGACAAACTGATGAACCGAACTCTGGTAGGTGAACAATTTTCTATTTATAATTACTGAATTTTTTTGTTTTTGCTTTTGTTTTTGTTTTTGTTGTTTTGTTTTTTTTTTTGCATTCTACTGCCATCCATCTATATTTCGAACAAAGAGGTGGTACTGGTCGCTTAAATTTGGATTTTTTTGAGAATTACTAAAAGCCATGATCTTTTCAGTAGCTAATGTCAACTGTAAATCTCTTGATTGTAGGTGGCGGTGGTGGCGGTGGCTTCTACAGTTGTGGAGAAAACACAGATATTTCTGAGGGAGGGGGAAAGGGAGGTAAAGGATTTCTAGCCAAGGAAAAGGGAGAGGGGGGGGCATATCGGGGTGGGTTTGGAGGTGGGGGTGGTTATCGTCTAGATAGTGAGTTACCTGGGGGAGGTGGAGGGTACTCTGGGGGAAGTGGAGGTGCGAATAAAAATATTTCCTGTGGGGGAGGGGGAGGTTCTTTCAACAACGGAACAAATCAGCAAAATGAATGTTGTTATAATACTGCTGGACATGGTAGTGTGATCATAACATTTCTCCATTGAAATGCATGGCAGCACTTTTCTTAGCGTCTAGTGGTAATTCTGTTTTGAAGCGCTAATTGATGTCTGTTTTTAAACTCAATAGTTTAACTTTTTTGGATCATTATTTAGATTTTGTTATTAAGCCGTGTTACTGTAAGACAAACAGTGCAACATGTGGTTCTAGAAGCGTTTATATTTGAGGTTAGAATTAAAATTCACAAACAAAATTTGCTAGAACAGGTGAGTTTGTGAATTTTTACTGACCTTACAAATTTTTCGACAGCAAAAGCTGTAATATTTGTTCTTTTTCCGGCTCTTTTCGGAGCAAATAATCAGATGTTTTTGACCGTTCATACAGTTCTGTATTCATCTCTCAAGTTCAGTG
The DNA here is from genome assembly GCF_964200805.1 of Pocillopora damicornis. Lineage (NCBI taxonomy): Eukaryota > Metazoa > Cnidaria > Anthozoa > Scleractinia > Pocilloporidae > Pocillopora > Pocillopora damicornis. The sequence goes on from NC_142679.1 coordinate 21,598,053, forward strand.
GACTCAAACAAGTCTTTACTTTAAGCGTTTTAAGCAAGGTTTAGAGCGTGAGACCAATTAAAAGTTTTTTGGCTGTGGACAAAGTTGCTTATCTATTGTAAAAAATCTAAGATCAACGCAAAAACCCGTTGCACTTCAAAGCATAGTGGCTTCTCAACATCTACATGCAAAGATAAGATACCAAAGAACACTAGCATTCATTACTAATAGAGAAGCTATTTCAGTGAAATTACTGCATGACGTACATAGCTTTTTAGCGCCTAACACTCCCAGAGGTTCACTCTCAAAGGTTCACCCAAGAGGTTCACCCCTAGAGATTCACTTCCAGAGGTTCACTCCCATAGGTTCACTCCCAGGTGTTCACTCCCAGATGTTAACTCCCAGATGTTCACTCCCAGATGTTCACTCCCAGATGTTCACTCCCAGATGTTCACTCCCAGAGGTTCACTCCCAGAGGTTCACTCCCAGAGGTTCACTCCCAGAGGTTCACTCCCAGAGGTTCACTCCCAGAGGTTCACTCCCAGAGGTTCAGGGGAAACTTTATGGTGATGAAACCATTTTTGCAAGCGTAATGTTTTCTTAGGCTTAGAGTTTAGAGCAAGGCCCGTGGTCACATGCAAACGAGGGAAGATGGGATGGAGGGGGGGATGGGGGAGAATGGAAGGAACATGGCTCGTACGTTCTTAGTTGTATGATGAATGAACAAATTATCCCACGTCTTTCTTCACACAAATACTTGCGCGTTAAAAGCATACAATGTTATGGTGAGGCAAGATTACAGTTAATAATATCCAGGGGACCATGTCAGCCACAAATTGCTTTCGCTTATAGAATAAAGAAGATGCAAATGCCAGGAATGTTTAGACTTTAAGTAGCGGGCATGTGGGGTTGGGGGGGGGGGAGTTAGTGATGATTGGTAAAATAATAACTGAGAAATCATTTTGTAGAGAAACAGTTGTGAACTCAGCTCTTCATATTCTTGTGTATCTAATGTCAATGAATACATGTAAAGGTCTATTATGCAGTCAATCGTTTTTTTCTTGATCAGTTCAAAACCAAAATCGATTTTCACTAATGACACAGCCAGTGTGACTCAGTTTCTTCATTTTTTTTGCCCGTTGGCCTTCTAAATTTTGCTGCGCATAACACTGACTGTATTCAAGTCAACGCAAAACTTTATTTACTTGTTATATTTTTGTTTTTCTGCTAACATCTGAAATATCTTTGCCGGAGGCTCTCGTGATTTTTCACTAAAAGTGGAGTAAAGCGCTGTAATTTTCATGTAGTTGGAAAGAACAATTCTGCTTAATAATAGATAGAAATATATCGAGAACATTCGTTGCTGGTGGATTGACTAAAAGTTCCCAAGAATTGTTTCTATGAGTTACAGAAAAGAGCAATCACTTTTCTATATTGTAGGTCTATAGTGTAGATTTTAAAGTAAACTCTGGTGAAACTCAATAAATTGATATCTGGCTGTCAGTATTTTCTTCACGTTTGTTAGTTGAACCTAAATTAGTAAGTCACATCGACTGAGAGCAAGGCTAATTTGTAAAAGAACGAAAAAATAACCATGTATCTTACAGGAAAGTTCCTGAATCCCACAACTTCACTTATCATTTTAACTTGTCTTTGATGTTTTTTCGCAGCACACGGAACCAGCCTTGACTAAAGGTCTTTGCAGGGTAATCGTAAATTGTATGATGCATGAATATTTAGGTGATGGAAAACAGTGAACAACAAATTATTCCTGTGACAGCCTTGTATAGCTGGACACTTCTAAAGACGGCTACAAAAAGTTATGCGAATTGTTTGAGGATTTCCAACTCAGTTTCTGATTGGACTTCTGATTGAGCAATCGGAAGATATCAAATGAATAATTCACGCACACTTTTGATAAGACATTAGTCGATCATTACAAGTGTCTCTTTCACTGAACTTAACTTCAGCGGAAAACAACAAAGGTACAATTAAGTACAAAGTAAAATTCGCTGAAATGGTTGTGCGTTGCTATATAAAAATTCATCCTTGTAGATAAGGCTAATTATTCACTTGCACAAAATGAGAACAATTGAATCGAGACAGTTGCTGTATGGTGACAATTTCCAGCAGAAATGATAGATACCTTGCCATGAAAGTTTCACACGTAGTGAGATATGAGGTGAAGTGAAGCCTGGACGAGGCTTTTCATCTAATGAAATCACAATTTGATTTCTAAGAACGCATAATTCTTCAGATAAATAAAGGGGTAAGTTTCCAGAGAAACTGTAGTGTTGCGTCGGTGGGAGATTATAACAAGGCAATTTGGTATTATCAACTGAGTTGATAACGCGAATTGGCCACCGTAAAGAGTTTAAAAGTTGAGGAATTGTGGGTTGTGACTGTTTTTATAGGAAGAAAATTGAGCTAAGCTATCGGTGGGAATATGGTGACGAGAAAACAAGAATTAATTAGTTGAATGAAAAGCGCTCGTTGATACCGTGGGGATTAAGAGTGCCGATTTGAAACAAACATTTTTTTTCTTGAGTTTTGCGGCTTTCCGAACTAGATGCCTAGATGTAGGGAAAGACCACAGACTGCTGTATGCTGCTTAGAATGATTAGGGCGATTTAAGTGTCTAGCGACTGGTTTGGATGCGTCCTTATCATTTCCTTTCCACATCGCGAAGGTGTTCTCGGAATCGGTCACCCAGTCGTCTTCCTGTTTCACCAATGTATAACTTATTGAAATAATTAAGTACAAGGTATGCAGTAAATAACATTGGCGGAGGTACACGTAAAGTGATCTTAATAGATCTCTTGGGTCCCGTTATTTTCTCTACGTTACGAATGAAAGGACAAGTTTTGCATCGTCAGCGAGTGCATTTGAAAATTGATTTGAAATGAACTTCTGACCAAAGAGTTACCTTCGTTTTTTTCACGTTTGAATGAAATAAGTGGGAGTTGCGAAAAGATAGTACCAGTCTCTGAATCGTTTTGGAGTAATTTAAAGTTTTAAGGTTGTGAGGGTGAAAAGTGATAGTGAATGGAATGCGGTAAGTGTTTCCCTTCTCAGCCATTTGTATTGCTGACTATCGATCAATTTGTTGGGCACAGTGGTGGCCTGCTTGAACGACAGAAACAGGATAGCCACGTTTATCGAAAAACGTGACCAACAAATTGATCGACAATGTGATGGATGCGAAGATGAATACAACAAGTAACTATGTGAATCTGTAGGTTTGTAGGAAACACTAATGCATAAACCGTTGCCTTCAATGGCGTGGCCATAGGTATCAAAGTGGGACCCCGGTTACGCCAATCTTTCGCAGTTTTTATCGAACATCAATTTTTCAGTCAGTACCACGGCCCCAAACCTGAACTCTACGGCCGTTACATTGACGATTGCATCGGCGCTACCTCCTCTACCAGAGAGGAGCTCAGTCAATTTATAACCGCCGTCAATTCCTTTCACCCGGCTCTTAAATACACCTGAGCAATTTCCGACACTTCTTTAGCTTTTCTAAACATCAAAATTTTAATTGAAGGCAACAGTTTATGCATTTTGTGGCCTTTCCTTACATCTAGTCAGTTCGGAAAGCCGCACAACACTAGAACACAAATTTATCTTCCAAATCGGCACGGTATCAACGAGCGCTTTTCATTCAACTAATTTATTCTTGTTTTCTCGTCACCATACTCCCACCAATAGCGTAGCTCCACTTGCTGCATATAAACCCACACACAACCCACAATTCCTCCAATCGCTCTGACAAAGGGCTAACGCTCCAAACGTTAGGAGAATTTGGAATAATGCAGAAACAGTGATGTCCCCGAAAGTTCTTGAGCATCCCCCCTCCGCTTCTATTAAGTCATTTTACCCCACAAAAAGTTTCAATTGATTGCAGGTAATTTTCTGGGCACATCCCAAGTCTCCTCTTCCTGTTACAACTGGGGTTCATCATCTGCTGGCCCGCTTTTAAAGCCATTCAAGTAATGTCCATGTGAGTCGTGAAAGTAACAACTCAAGTTCTTCCATATTGACATCATGAAGATATGTAGTTTCGGGTAGTTCAAATACGAAATTAAAATCTCTCAGAATGGCTTCTCTAAAATAAAAGCATGAAAAATGCATTGTTTTTTCGACTCGTGTAATTTCTGAAAAGTTTTTTCCCGAATATGTGATAACATTTTCAATCTTCACAAAAAGAACCTCAAAAATTTGTGAGAAGACATCGATCGATATCAGGAGTTTCTGCTCTCAAGAACTAAAAATCATAGATATTAGCTTCCTGCCACTTTTAATTATATATACTAACATATATATATATATATATATGTTAGTATATATAATTAAAAGTGAATATATATAGATATAGCTCTTTGGCATACAAAGCTTTGCTTTCATGTCCAAATTGAGCACTCTACTAGGATGAGTCATTGCTGCTTGCATTATGCATGCTCACTAGTTTATCTAGTTTGAGCACTCTGGCATGGCTTAGATGATACCACACGTGTGAGATCACTTGGGGTGGCTATATAGCCTTACCTCCATCCTAGCATCAGCACTGCACTGATGAGGCCCAGAAGGCCGAAACAGTACTGTCTGCAGTTAGTTATATATATATATATATATATACAATTCAAAATGACTAAAATGAAACACGCATGATTCCCTGTAACTCTGAGTTTCGTGCTTACGTACTCATCAGACAGATTTAATTAAATCGCACCCTAAAGTGTAGCCTACTAACAGCCAGGTGAACTCGAAATTGTGTGTCGGATAAATTTTCGATTTATAATTAGACACTCAGTATTCCATACCTACACATACATACAGTTTTTGCTGAGACTGTACAAAGTCTTATTAACTCAGGATAAAAAGTCATTAGCATCTGGCATCCATTCCTCAATTTTGTAGATAGTTTATTATGATGATACACAAAGGTTGAAACTTAGTGGTTTTTGTCTTTGGGTCACGATATTTTCTCAACGCTATGAATGAAAGGACAATTTTTAGACCGAGCGCAAGCCCATTTGAAAGTTGCGGGTTGGCTGTTAGTGGAGGTTGCGAAAGATAGTACCTGTCTCTGAATCGTTTTGAGGTAAATTAACTGCGTGGTTGTGAGGGTGAAATGTGAACGTGAATGGAATGCGATTAGTATTTTCTTTCTGTGACGTTTGTAGCGCTCGATCAATTTGTTTCACGCGGTGGTGGCTTGCTTGAACGACAGAAACATGACAACCACGTTTTTTGAAAAACGGGCACATTACCTCTGACTGATTTTTCGAACATCAGAGTATTTTTCACAGTCCCGTTTCGAACATTTATCTATTTGTTGTGACAATCGCCGAGACACTCATTATTTAACAAAGAGGGTGACGTGTTTTGGGCATAGATGAGACTTCAGCCGTCTCAATTAGCGTGTTATTTCCCTTAAGCTAAAGCATTGATTGAAAAAGGCTTTATTTAACTTCAATTTAAAGGCCCATTTTTACCCTTGACGCAACGCGCGCCGCGACCCAATTTCCAGTAACACGAAATTCCCAGATTACTGAAACCCTTCTAAAATCGTCTTTCTTAATAGCCATCCAGGCCTTATAGTCAACTGTTTTACGGTAAATACATTCACGGTTCGTCATTTTACAGTTTTGTTAAGCGCGCCGCGACCCAATTTCCTGTAATACGAAATTCCCAGATGACTGAAACCCTTCTAAAATCGTCTTTCTCAAGAGCCATCCCGGCCTTATAGTAAACTCTTGTACGGTAAATACATTCGCGGTTCGTCATTTTACAGTTTTGTTACGATATTATTTCACTTAAGGTTGAAAAGACAAGGTGAGATTTTCCTGCAGTCATGTCTTTTTTATAGTCTTAGTACTACTTTAAAGTTTACTGAGGCAATTTTTTACCTAAATATTATCGTTATTGACATAACTAAGCCCCGGAATATTCCCACAGGATTCTTCTCTAACCATTAAGTATAACGAGTTATTTCGTCTGAATACTTACTCTCCCAGCTATGGCATAGCAGGGAGACCCACTTTGCAACCCATTTTTTTCTTTTTTCTCAATTAGAAGATTACAAACGGGTGTAATTAGGGAAATGGTTTTTTCGAAACGCCTAAAATGAAAGTTTGATTCAAAAGAATTAATTAGGTATCTGTCTCTGTAATGCTGTCCATTAACATTTTTTACTTTTCGTTACCACACGATGGGGTGGGACCCTTCATGTGTAATGAAATCTGGCTTTTTATTCAAAATTTGGCTCTCAAGTTGACTTGAAGTTCGTTCAAAGTCTAGAAAGGACAATTTATGTATTCCAGTTATTTCTAATTTTACCAATAAAAGTATTAACAATAACTAATATGAGTCGATGCACCCTTCAAGTTATAAATAAGATAAACATTTACACCCTGACGTTTTCTTCGTGCGCTGAAGATCGACAAGATGTCTAGATGTATAATTAATTCGGACGCAGAACATTTCGTTTTATCTGCGAGTAATTATCAGTTTTGTAAAATTCGTGCTGATTAATTTTTTCGCAAGGATAACAAGGCATAGCTTGGGCTTCTTGTTTCTTGTGACTTTGTTCAGATTGAAAAACTTGTTTTACCGCGAGAAAGAATAAAAAATGAACAAAAAAATAAAACAGAAAAGAACAAAAAAAAGCAACTATTCCAAAAACTTTTTTATCCCTTGTTGTAAACGGAATAAAACACATTTACGTGGGCCAGTATTATTATAATAAGTAACATTAGAAAAATATATACATTTTTAGACAACATCTGTGGGCAAGTCTCATGCATTCAAGTTTTAAATTGTCATCACTGAAGAGATCACATGCGAGTTATTAAAAAACTGTTTTGAATAATTTGCCACATAGAAAAAAAGAAAAAAACGTTGAGGAAATCTTCCTTTGCATTAAGTATAATAGAGTTTAACAAACCAACTAAATCCAGGAGGATCTAATTCCGCCGTGACCATCGCTGAGACACTCATTATTTAACAAAGAGGGTGACGTGTTTTGAGCGCAGATTAAACTTCAGCTGTCTTAATTTACGTGTTATTTCCCTTAGAGTTAAAAAATCTCACAGTCGCTTTTCGCTAGAAATATAAAGGTTTTTTTTCTAACAACATGCTCTTTGTATTCTACTGCTTCGTTCTCACCGGTTTGGTTTCCATAATACCAGAAGGAAAAGGTAAGATTTTCCTACAGTGATGCCTTTCTTATAGTCTTAGTACTACTTTAAAGTTTACTGAGGCAATTTTTTACCTGAATATTATCGTTATTGACATAACTAAACCTTGGAATATTCGCACAGGATTCTTCTCTTGGTATTAAGTAGAACGAGTTATTTCGTCTACTTACTCTCCCTGCTATGGCATAGCAGGGAGACCCATTTTGGGACCCATTCTTTTTTTCAATAAGAAGATTACAAACGGGTGTAAATAGGGAAATAGTTTTTTCGAAACGCCTAAAATGAAAGTTTGATTCAAAATAATTAATTAGGTATCTGTCTCTGAGTTTACCGAGGAATCGAAAGCAAACAAAGACGATGTAAGCTGCTTCATGCGACATGTTTTTGCCAGGTAGGTTTTTACAGTTCCATGCTCTCACCATGCAAAACATTTTTGTGTGTCAGAGTAGATTAGATGTGCCTTGCCGAGAGGTTCTCTCATTTTGAAATTCAGGCCGATATCCGCACTAATGACACCACCTCTGATAAAGTCATCTGGGAGAAGAAACTTTAACATCGAGAGACTTGACTCAATACTTATGCAATTCTCTGTCGTGAAGAAATCCCATTGCAAACCAAAAGACTTTATTTACTAACTTGAAAACAGACTCGTAATTCAGTATGCAGCTGTCCACAAGTTTGCTTTTTTTGTGTGTTAATTCTCGTGTAAATCGTTTTCGAAATTTCAAAAACAAATCATGCGATAAGGTGGACATTTGAAACCTAGTGAATATTCAAAACTAACCCAGATCGTCCCTCACATTAATCACACAGAAGCCATAACAGAAACATAGTTTTCCATTTGGCTCTTATTTCGTTATTCGCTGCTTCCCTCAACAAAAGCACTACAAATTTTGCTGCAAAAAGACAGCGGGAAAAATGAATTGTCGGAGAACCACTGAAATGAAAGAATTTTCTCCTGCAGTCACTTTCTTCATAATTTATTTTGAAGGCTGAATGTTTTTTTTGTGTGTGTGTGTGTTTTGTGAAATGTCTTTTAAAAAGGAGAATTACAGAAGAGAGCCGGGGGGGGGGGGTACAGTTGTTCTTATTAACTGCTGTTCTTAATCAGCCTTTGAGAAAAAAAAAAAAAAAGGGTAATTCATTGACGCCGTCTTACCTATCTATGAATTTTGTTTTTCAGGAAAAATGATGTGGATATTTCGTTATTTTCTTGTCTATCTTTCGTTCACCAACCTTGTAACCGCCGAGGATCAATGCAGGAAAGAAATTAACATTCGTGGCATGACTCTCAAAGGCTTCGTTTTCAAGAGAATGACGGTAGCAGCTCCTCGTATCTGTGATTTCTTATGTGAAAGGGAAATTATATGCCAGAGCTACAATTTCAACAGAAAAGAACAGATCTGTGAATTGAACAACCGCACAAAGGACGCAAGACCCGAGAACTTCCGCTCGGATCCAGCGTGGTTTTATATTCGCCGTTTGAACGCAAGAGGTAAGTATTCAGCCATGTTTGATAATACTTATCAATATTTTGATCATACGTCCGACTTTGCTTACAATCCGCGTTTTCTGATCTCCCACGCTCATCGGTATCGATTTTTCTATCATTTCTCAACTCTAATAATGAACGACATCAGTTCTATCCCTTTTCTTAATAGTTGCTTTGTAGTTTCCCACCAATAACGTAGCTCCATCTTCTGCAGATAAACACAAAACCCACAATTCTTGTGGAAACGAAACGAAACGTTAGCTTTGAAACTCTGAACGGTGGCCAACTTACGTTATCAACTCGGTTGACAATACCAAATTATTTTGCTATACTCTCCCACCAACGCAGCACCACACTTTCTTTAGAAACTTACCCCCTTTATTCAGTTCAGTTTTTAGTTAACTTCTTCACAAAACAGCTTTGATACATGTGTGAAATAGTGACAACAAATTATTTATTTCAATTTCTTCTTTAAAATGATGCAAAAAGCTTAGGGTCTTGAAAGAAGTTTAAAAAGCTGGTGGCTCTAAAGGAAGGGTTTAAAAGTGAGGCGGGCCCACTTCCCAAGAGAAGGGTACTTGACAGAGCGTTTAATTTAACACATTCAAAGGCGGAAATTTAAGTGAATGGGATTAGATCCTCATTCTAATTCTCTCGTGTTTTTCACTCTCGGCTTCCGACTAGTGCACCCACATATATTTAATTTCAACATTTTTATCCTTACCAGCTCCCTTGGGTTCGATTCCGGAGTTACCAGCACGTTCATGTCAAGAGATAAAAGCAAACGAAGGGAAAGACACCGCGAGCAACAAATACTGGCTGGATCCATCTGGCACTGGGAAGGGAATTCTGGTTTACTGTGATATGCATTTGGAAAGTAAATCTTTAAATTTATATCCGGAAGGTAGATTTTTTTTAATAAAAATTGATATACATTTATTCAGTTGGGGGATGGGAGTGTAATGAGTTTGGCGACAACTATGAAGAATTTGGTGCCAACTATGGAGGGTTTTGCTAAAACTAAGAAGTGGTTTGCCACATCTAAGGAGTGTATTGCAACAACTAAAAATTTTTTTAAAGTGGTTTGCGACAGCTAAAAAGAGTTTGGCGACAACTAAGGAGTGTTTTGCGAAAACTAATTGCGGCAGCTAAGGAGGGTTTGGCGATGACAATAGAGAGTTCGCAGACAGGTAAAGAGGGTTTGGCGACACCTAAGAAGGGTTTCGCGACAACTGAGCAGAGTTTGGCGACAATGAAGGAGGGTTTTACGAAAAGTTACCAGTGTTCTTTGCCACTTAAGGAGAGTTTGGCGAAAACTGAGAAGAGTTTGGCGCAACTAAGTAGGGTTTTGCGACACCTACTAGACCAAATATGCAAAACTATACTTACAACACCCACAACACTGAAAAACACCCACTACACTAAAAAAAACCTACTGTACCAAACTACACTTTCTACACCAAACTACATCTACTACACCAAACTACACCTACTACACCAAACTACACCGAATTACACCAAACTTCGCGACATTATCCCAAAGTAGACCTACTAAGACTATTGCACCAAACTACACCGAGCTGTACCTACTACATCAAACTACACCAAACTTCACTTACTGCACCAAACAACGCCTAATTACATCTACCACACGAAACCATACCAAACTACACCTACTACACCAGCATTCACCAACTACACTTACTACACCAACTACACCTACTACACCAGCATTCACCAACTACACTTACTACACCAAACTACACCAAACTACACCAGCATTCACCAACTACACTAACTACACCAAACTACACCTACTACACCAGCATTCACCAACTACACTTACTACACCAAACTACACCTACTACACCACCATTCACTAACTACACTTACTACACCAACTACACCTACTGCACCACCATTCACTAACTACACTTACTACACCAAACTACACCTACTACACCAGCATTCACCAACTACACTTACTACACCAAACTACACCTACTACACCAGCATTCACCAACTACACTTACTACACCAAACTACACCTACTACACCAGCATTCACCAACTACACTTACTACACCAAACTACACCTACTACACCAGTATTCACCAACTACACTTACTACACCAAACTACACCTACTACACCAGCATTCACCAACTACACTTACTACACCAAACTACACCTACTACACCAGCATTCACCAACTACACTAACTACACCAAACTACACCTACTACACCAGCATTCACCAACTACACTTACTACACCAAACTACACCTACTACACCAGCATTCACCAACCACACTTACTACACCAAACTACACCTACTACACCAGCATTCATCAACCACACTTACTACACCAAACTACACCTAGCACACCTACTTCGGTGTTAAATCGAAGGAAGACTGTTAAAATAAACATGGCCTGAGTCCACCTGCTCGCAATTCATAACTTCTCCAATATACACCGCTGCATCTACATAATAAGCGTGGTACCCACGCAAGCTTTCCTGAACATAGAATTCGTATTCATCTGCCATTTTATAGTTTGATTTGTGCAGAAAGCTGACTTTTCCCAAGAGAAATTCAAGATGGAAGCTTCACTTTCCCTCACTCGAAATGACTTCTAGACAATTTTCAAGAAAACAGAAAACCGATGTACAGCAAAACAGTCATTGTCTCTAAGACAATAGATGAACAAGGTATTATGGGATACATTACTGCATGGGCGAGAAAAACAATTGACTTCTAGTTGGAATTATGATGAGTTGCGGAAGATGAATCGTACTTAATTCGATTGTGGTTTACGAAAATCAGTAGAGTTGAAGGATGGCAGACTGTAGGACATTACGTCGACATTGGAAAAGACAGTTAAACTGAGCAGCGCCACAGTGACATGTAAACACCGCGACAGGTAGTTCAAAGGTCAGCCATATCTGGACAGCCACAGAACTAGAACAGAAACAGCTCAGCATCTATAAATACATTGACATTTTTTGTAAACATCAACAACCACTCAGGTGAAACAAATATGCACAGAATGGCTGAGAGTCAACAGCTTCAGGATGTGCCACGTGAATCGGCTGGTATTCCATGCGCAAGGTCAAACTCAAAGGCGAAGCAACAATCGAAGGGGAAGTAACAAGCAAAAGTCCTACGCTGTCGATTTCATAAAGAAAACACTGATGTTTTGGATTCACTGAAATCATCAACTAATAAGTACAACACAGCTGGAAAGCAACAAGGAGTCAACTGATCACTGGTGATTAAGTGTGAAAAAAACAGAAGCAAACTTCTTGCAGGACTGACTCTTAGCAAAGCAACGAAGAACACAGGTGGTGCAGGGCCAATGAGACAGAGAAGGAGTATTGCTAAGAACAGATTCCAACGCACTGATAAGTATCCTCTGACTTCCAATATTTTACTCGCCGAGTTTAAACTACGGAGAACAGCAAGAAGCAATGTGTCCAGACCTTGGTTCAAAAAAAAAAAAATTGAAAATCGAAGATGCTATGGCGCAGAAGAAGCTGAAAAATTTGAAGGAAGCAGCAACTGGCTCCAGAGATTCAAGGAAAGACACAACATATTACTGAGGAGAAGGACCAACAAGAAAAACGTCAGGGCAGATGATGGCCGGGATACGATTCAGAAATTCCACAGGGATTTGAGGAAAGCCTTGAAAACACAAAGGAGAAGAAACAAGTCCTATACAGTTGACCCAAAGTATGGAAGATGGATACCTAAAAATAGATACAATATCGACCAGGTAGGTTTCTGTCCCATTTGTAAATGAGCAAGATAAAACCTGCGATACATTGGGTGCTAAGCAAGTGTGCGAGTCACAACCATCATCTGGTTTTGATAAACGACAGGCTACTTTACTACTTTGTATTGGGGCTGATGGGGAACAAAATGTGAAGCCAGCTCCTATCTTCAGAGGAAAAGGGCGTGTGGCCACTGAGGAGAAAGAAAAGTATGACAAGAGGGTTGATGTGTATTTCCAGCAAAATGCCTGGATGGAGGAAGAAATCAACATGCAATGAGTCCAGGGCACACATTCCAGGAATTGGGAATGATAAAGAAGAAAAAAGTTCTATTTGCAGACAATGTGAGCTTCCGAATTCAATAATTCCGTGAAACAAGCAGAAATCAGATCAACCATATAATTTACATGCTGCCTGAAAACCACACTGACAAGATCCAGCCCATTCATGCAGGACGTGGTCAGAGGATGAAAAGTAAAATTGGTGCAGCAATGGAAACATGGCTGGAAGAGGAGAACAATCTCGATAAATGGCAGGATAGACTTTCTGCAAAGGATATAACGATCTTGATAACCCAATGGACTGGGGAGGGGTAGAGTGAGTCAAGCAATGATGAGACCTTTTTTCAGAGAGATTGTGTGAGAAAACTGGCTGTTCGCGAAAGGCAGATTGCTCTGATGATGTAAAGATCTCCCCCCAAGGTTTGGAAAATTATCAGATTTAAACGGATCTGATAATTGGACTGGAAACTGAATGCTGACATTTTGCTCTCTCAGTTAGCTCGTAGGATTGGGGACCAGTCAATAGTTACATGGAAGGAGGCAAGGGGGAGAGAGGGGAGCTGGTGCATTTTGAATTTGCTTGACTTTAGCTGAATTTCGAGTTTTTTATCACCAAAAATGCTACCCCTCCCCTAATGTAATATTATTATTATTAATTAATGCAGTTAATGTTAGTTCCACCCATGAATTAATGAAAAAGTTGCGCTTGCACACTGATTTCATCTATGGGAATCTATGCAGTATTTCATTTTTAAAAACAATTTTAAGAACACCTTAAGAACATTTTCAGGTTGGTTTTGCAGAAAACACCCAATGTATAAGGACAAAATCAGCCTGAACCCCGAAAAAACCTGTTCTTTTAAGCGGGTTTTTACTGTGTTGGCAGAGACAAAAGTAACTATGACAATTTCTTATTAGTATCATAACTTTTATTTTTTTGTGTATGTGTTTTACGAAGGATTTACGGTTGTTTCTACAAATCTTGGTAAGAGTGGAACACAGGGTCCAGACTCAGCTGGCAGTCACTACACAGGTTAGGATCATGACGGACAAGTCACAGTGTCCAGCGGTATTCAACTGTGGACTGTACCACACACTGGTGAATACAGAATAGAAACAATAGGAGCCTCAGGGGGGTACAGTGAGGACAGTGTCATCAACGGAGGGAGAGGGGCGCGGATGATTGGAAACTTTATGTTGACCAAAGATGAGAACATTAGCATACTTGTTGGTCAAAGAGGGGAAAAAGCGTATTATAACAAAATAAATCAAAGTGCTCTGTGAGCAAACTCGTGAATTGACACATGATTTTTTAGATTATGTTTAATGTTATCTGGTTTAGGGAATTTTGTGGTTGATTGTCATATCTAGAGTACGAGCAGTAGTTCAGTGTTCGCTAATGTAGCAAAGAAACAAAGTAACGTTGGGATAAGAAGGCATTACCATTGAAATGGTCATGCTATTACATTTGACAAGGTGGATGATGTCATGTGTTTTAAACGTCTATCATTTTTGTTTCTGGTTTAAGAGAAAAGGTTGGAAGTAAATGTGAGTGAAAAGTGAGATTTACTGTCTTTCGTTGTAAATATTAGAAAATCAAGGCAATACTGTCTTAATGAAAACATTAACGATTCCCTCTTTATCAAAAGAGACAAACGGGAACGAGTTTTGAGTGATATAACTAAGCTAAGCCTGCCACCGTCATTTTGGATCTCCGCCTGGGTAGATTTAAGTCACGTGCTAGGCAACGTATAATCAATAACAAGATAGAATTTCATTTCAGGCCTATTTACCAATTTTGTGGTGGGTAACTTTCGCATTTTAGTACGTTGTATGAATGTTGAATCTTCAAATTGTCTTGAAACTTAAAAGAAAATTGTTCTTTTAAAATTCACTGAAAATCGGTAGCTAAAACTGTTTGTTTAGGTGTTATTTGATTTTCGTGTTAACTTGTTATTTCGTCAGTCGCCGGCATCTTTTGTTGCTTCACACAGGAAAAACACACGCGACGAAACGTAATGATTAATTTTGTCCTCAATCTCACGCTATAACAGAAAAAGCTTTTGAACATCTGTAAACTCCGAGCGCTTCGCAGTAAGTGATATTTTCAATGAATCTTCGGATTGTTTTCAAGTTCAAGGATTGTAAATTACAATTTTATGAAAAACGAAGGTTGTTCTGTTATTTCAGTGTGTATCCTTGCATGCCTGCCAGTCGCTGGCGCCGCTTGTTGCAACTAAAACATAAAAAAAAAACTCTTTAAAGATTATAATTGGCTTCTTTTTCACCCCACCACTATTCTTAGCAACAAAGGTCGCCATTTCGTCTTTTTATTGCTCGCCAAAAACTATCAAATGCACTCAAAAGCCTAAAATCTAAAAAAAGTTTACAGGAATCGACCAATCGAGCGAGCGAGCGAGCGAGCGAGCGAATGCCATTCCCCACATCGTACCTATAACTCGCTCTTGCGCATGCGCGCAATTTACGAGTTAAAAACTGGCTCAGGCGGAGGAGGTACATTTGTAGTAAGAGGAGACAAAAAGCCTTTGATCATAGCCGGAGGTGGAGGAGGAGTTGCAAATATGACAGAACAATATTCAGGATGTGATGCGTCCATAAACACAACAGGAAATGCAGGGTATAACTCGCCACCCCTGTCTGGAGGAAGTAACGGAGAAGGAGGACAAACTGATAAACCGCACTCTGGTAGGTGAAGAATTTCCCACTTATGGATACTGAATTACTTTTTTTGCATTCTGCTGCCATCCATCAGTATTTCAAACAAAGAGATGGTACTTGTTGCTCAAATTTGGATTTTTTTCAGAATTACTAAAAGCCATGATATGTTAAGTTGCTAATGTCAATTGTAAATCTCTTGATTGTAGGTGGTGGTGGCGGCGGCTTCTACAGTAATGGAGAAAACTCCAAGAATTCTTGTGGAGAGGGAGAGGGAGGTAAAGGATTTATAAACGGAGGAGAGGGTGGAATGCATCGGGGTGGGTTCGGAGGTGGGGGTGGATATCTTGACCTCCATGAGTTACCTGGGGGAGGTGGAGGGTACTCTGGGGGAAGTGGAGGTGCGAATAAAGATAATTCTTGTGGAGGAGGGGGAGGTTCTTTCAACAACGGAACAAATCAGCAAAATGAATGTTGTTATAAAACTGCTGGACATGGTAAAGTGATCATAATATTTCTCCACTGAAATGCATGGCAGCACCTTCCTTAGCGTGTCGTAGTAATTCTGTTTTGAAGCGCTAATTGATGTTTGTTTTTTTGCCTCAAACCCACAGGGTTGTCAGTCTGTGATAATAGAGGAATTAATTCAGTGAAAGTACTGCATGATGAGCATAGCTTTTTAGCGGCTAACACTCTCAGAGGTTCACTCCAATAGGTTCACTTCCAGAGGTTCACTCCCAGAGGTTTACTCCCAAAGATTCACTCCTGGAGGTTCACTACCACAAGTTCATTACCAAAGGTTCACTCCTAGAGGTTCACTCTCAGAGTTTCACTCCCAGATTTCCACTCCTAGAGGTTCACTCCTAGAGATTCAGCCGTAGAGGTTCACTCCCAAAGGTTCAGTCCTAGAGGTTCACACCCAGAGGTTCACTCCCCGAGGTTCACTCCCATAGGTTCACTCCCAGAGATTCACCCCTAAAGGTTCATCTCCAGAGGTTCACTCCCAGAGGTTCTCTCCTAAAGGTTCACTCCTAGAAGTTCACTCCCAGAGATTCACTCCTAGAGGTTCCTACCACAGGTTCAATCCCAGATTTCCACTCCTAGAGATTCACTCACAGAGGTTCACTCCTAGAGGTTCACTCACAGAGGTTCACTCCTAGAGGTTCACTCACAGAGGTTCACTCCCAGAGGTTCACTCCTAGAGGTTCACTCCTAGAGGTTCACTCCTAGAGGTTCACTCCTAGAGGTTCACTCCTAGAGGTTCACTCCTAGAGGTCCACTCCCAGGTATTCACTCCTAGAGGTTCACTCACAGAGGTTCACTCCTAGAGGTTCACTCACAGAGGTTCACTCACAGAGGTTCACTCCCAGAGGTTCACTCCTAGAGGTTCACTCCTAGAGGTTCACTCCTAGAGGTTCACTCCTTGAGGTTCACTCCCAGGTATTCACTCCTGGAGGTTCAGGGAAAGCTTGGTGGTAATGAAACCATTTTCGTCAGCGTAATGAATTAAACATGGCTCGTACGTTCTCAGTAGTAATGATAATTATAATAACAATAATAATAATAATAATAATAATAATATCCTTTATTTAAACATGACAGGGTTTAAAGCTCAAAGCTTGTGGGGTCGTGTGAAAAAAAGATGAATGAATGCATGAATATTTAGGTGATAAACAACAAATTATCCCAGCTTTTTATTCACAAATTCTTGCACGTTAAAAGCATACACTGTTAGGGTGAGGCAAGATAATAGATTATAATTTTCAGGGTAGGGAAAATGTTAACCACAAATTACTTTCGCTGATAGAATAAAGAAGATAAAAATGCCAGGATTGTTTAGACTTAAAATAGCGGGCATTGGGGGAGGTTAGTGATAATCGGTCAAATAATAACATATGGCCAATAAAGACTAAGTAATAATTTTGTAGAGAAACAGTTGTGAAGTCAACTCTTCTTATTCTTGTGTATTTAATGTCAATGAATACATGTTAAGGTCCATTATGCAGTCAATCTTTTTTTCTTAGTCAGCTCAAAACCAAAATCGATTTTCACTAATGACACAGCCAGTGTGACCCAGTTTCTTCAACGGGTAAGGGGTAAGTTTCGAAATAAACTGTAGTGTTGCGTCGGTGGGAGATTATAACAGGGTAATTTGGTATTATCGACTGAGTTGATAACGCAAATTGGCCACCGTAAAGAGTTTAAAAGTTGACGTTTCGAGCGTTAACCCTTCGTCAAAGTGAATGGAGGAATTGTGGGTAATGTCTGTTTTTATATGAAGAAAATTGAGCTACGCTATTGATGGGAATATGGTGACGAGAAAACAAGAATAATTAGTTGAATGAAAGGCGCTCCTCATGATACCGTGGGGATTAAGAGTGCCGACTTGAAATAAAAATTTTTGTTCTTGAGTTTTCCGGCTTTCCGAACTAACTGCCTAGATGTAGGGAAAGACCGCAGACTGTTATATGCTGCTTAGAATGATTAGGGAGATTAAAGTGTCTTGCGACAAGTTTGGATGCGTCCTTGTCATTTCTTTCTTTCATGGCCCCATACGTTGA
Source organism: Pocillopora damicornis (assembly GCF_964200805.1). NCBI lineage: Eukaryota > Metazoa > Cnidaria > Anthozoa > Scleractinia > Pocilloporidae > Pocillopora > Pocillopora damicornis. The sequence goes on from NC_142679.1 coordinate 21,616,015, forward strand.
ACTCATTCGGACATAATTAAGCCAAACTAGAAAAACGCACACCGTAAATTGCCCCATAGAAGCCCCCCCCCCCCGCCCATATGACTGAAAACAGAAAAATACATCCAATTATAAGCCACTCCCAGATGTAAGCTCCCTTCTAGCTAACATGTGTCGGGAGGCTTTGGAGATCGTGGCATAACACAAGAGACGCTATTCTTATTCAATGACATGTAAATGAGTGGTCGGGTATTCTGCAGTTTAGCCAAACCTGAATTCAACTTCAATGGACGCAAACTAAACCTGAACTAGCGGAAAATAATTAACTCAGCCCAAATCATGCAAAATGCAGTATAAAACCTGGCATATCAAACAAAGGGAGCACACAATATAAGACTAATTAACATAAACTACAAGAAAGCTAAACTAGCAGAAATATAAATATTCCGGTCAAGTACTGAGGGAGCAATATTGCATGCGTGAGATCGAGGCACTTCAGTGGGGAACAAAGAAATGAGAGAGGAGGGAGGACTAAGGAGAAATAAAAAGAAACACTTCTCCATGCCGAACCCCTTCCTCTTCATTAGTTAGTTAGTTTCGCTGTTACTTAGTCTCACCATTAGGTTCTTAGTCAAATTTTTTTAACTCGCTCCAAGCCTTTGTCGATGTTACCAATCGATCCAATATGGCGACTTCTACTTTCAGTCTAAGCTCATCCTCAGTCCTCAGCTTTAAACTTTAGTCACATAAGCGGACTTCAGAACCACCAAATTAGGCGATTGAAACGAGAAGACTTAATACAAGAAGCCATGGTTTACTGAAGGATCAAGATTCTCTGGTTTTGAAAGTGGTTATCTCACGTGAGAAAATAGTCCCAAACACAAATGTTTAAAACACGAAAATCCTGTATCTTCATCCTGTTTTTATTGATACACTCTTTTTCTAGATTAAGGTTATCTTAAGTAACAGCAAAGCGGACACCTGTACATGGTCTCTTAGCAATAGGGTTCGTAACTGTACATGTGTACTCTCATGCATCCAAGTTAGACCCAATTCTCCTTCGCAGACGTACTTTGGATGTCTTTCTTTGGGTTGAGCGTTGCGTGACGTCCCTAACAACGCCTGCGATGCGAAGTTTATTTATGTCTTAAGATGAAAGACTAAACGTCTTGAAAATTCCGTTTTAATATTTCAATTACAGACATAGTCAAATGAATCACGAAGTAACTTAGGCAATGTTTTCTATTTACTTTAACTTAATCAACTTTCTTACGTGTTTATCACAAGGAGTTCTGTAAACGTTAGACTAGTCGAGTTCAATAAACGCACCTGTCATCTCAACTGGTAGATGATAAGGGTACAGTTACCCCAACTGTGATTGCTGTAGGTTTCTCATGTAATCCTTTCCTCCAACTGAGTCGTTCCAAAAGTTTTGTTAGCACCCAAGAAAGTGAATTAAACAATCCGCAACACATGAGCACTGCATGGATCTGCTCTCCATTAATTGATCCTTTTTTCGCTGCATGTAAACCCTTGACAGTAAGAAAGTGAGGAGCAATGCACGAGGACTGATAAATAAAACGAATGGGTAAGGGAAAGTGATTGGATGATGTGGGGGTGAGAAGGAGGTTGGCTGACCAGACTCCCCTTCAACAATTATTTAGCTGCTTTAGTACTCACTCGCACGTGACAAACAGATTTAACGTGAAGAAATTGGCTTTGGATATTACTGAAGGAAAAAGGTCCAGTCTAAGGAGACGACAACTAGCAACATCAATTCCAACAAAAGAACATCCTGCTGACAAGAAACTCACTTTATTTCTTAAATAAATTTGCAAGTTAAATAATTCTAGAATCAATTATTCCCCAAATGTTCATTTATTTTTGCACGTTCCCAAAATCTCATCTCCAGACCCTTTTCTCTTTCGTGACGTCAGCAGGTGTCGTCATCTTTCCTCTGGATTTTTCGAAGGGCTTCTTTCAAGTCTTCCCCAAGGGACATGTCTCGCTTGGTTCTCCTGTGGACCAATAGATCATCCATTCTCATTTGTTTTCTTGGCAGTTCACGAACGTGAGTTTTCAGCGTTTTACGGCGGTATGCGTCCCAATTTACTTTGTCTTGTAGGCTCTTTTGCAGTGATTCATCGTTAGGATAAGGTGTTTCCTACAAACAGGAAACAGGGAAGAGTCGTTTTTCTGGCCAGTTTCTGTCTATTAGGGGGGAGGGGAACTTTCCTGAAGCAGTAGACCGCCCATTCTTTTTATACACTACTTCGATAAGCCTCTTGGAACTTTGGAGGAACACTCGAGGAGATTGGAAATCAGGGGCCGAACTCAAAAGTTTTACAAAGTGCAGTCCGTTGCTTCAATTAAACGCTATAGGTTTACCAGCGCGATAAGCAATACATTTTAACCAATTAGAGTGCGCATGGTATCTCTGTTACCCGACATACAGTGTCATTTATGACTAGAAAAGTATCACCAAATTACCCTGAACGGCTATGTTAGGTGACTTTTCATTTGTGGCAAATTCGAGGATGCCCAGACACACCTTTTCCCCTTGTTATTTTTTTACCTTGGACACTCGTGATTTCCCAGAGTTGCTTCCCTTACCGTAACAAGAAGTCTTCTTTTCATGGCGTCAGTGCAATGAGCGAGGTAAAATTTCTTAGAGATCATAATGCATTCTGCACCATTGCTGACCTGTGAAAGAAATAAACAGGAATCAGATAATTATGGAAAAGTTTCTCTCGGTAGCAACTCTTTCGGACCTTTTCTTTGAGGCTTGATTCCTGTGACTCGATGCAATTATCAAAAAGCAAGTGAGCAGGATATATTGTTTCTTTTTTCCTCAGTCTCCTTTTGTTCCCTACGGATGAAGTTATTCATAGAACGAAAACGCCCATTGTTTGCGGCTATCTTTACTGCGCACGCTCATTATTCAGCACGCATGAGTGTCGTGCATCAACTGTGTCAATCTCTTGACCAGACGTAAATATACTTTTCTTTATTTCATAATCAAGCTTAAATCAACATTCCCCTCCATTTCATTTACTCAAACGAGGTTTTAGACATTGCTACAATGAGTGGTGTAAGTCTGATAACCAAGCAACATTGTTTTGGGAAAGAGATGGGACTTTAAAGACACTTATTATACATGAATTAGTAGATTTCTGTTTATAATGTTGAGTGCAGGGTTGTCGACCACCTACTCTAAGGGAAGGTGTGCCAACTTCATTCGCCACTCATTGTAGTCCACGCACTATGCAGAACGAGTGTCATTAATGAACCTAGTCAAGGCCTACGAGTTGCTCATCAAAGAGACTCTTTGGCTCTATGGTAGAGCCGCGGAGCGTGGAGTCCGAAAAGTCAGAGATTCAATTCCTTACGAGGACTCAGAATTGCATCTTTGTCCCCAGATCGTGACAAGACGGTAAAACATCTTTCTTTAAACGCATAAACTGTTTGTTTATAGATCGAAGTGTATGAACGAAGTGTATAAAAACATTTTAACCGACTGACCAGACTAAGACTGGGCTGCTCGTCAAACACCATTGAAGACACACCCTGAAGAGAAAAAACAAAAAAGACCAGCGAGGAAACATTGCCATCATGCATTTTTGAATTATTACTGAGGATTGCACCCAGATGAAGACACTTAAATGGTCGTACTCAAAACGGCTTGCTTACCTACTCATTAAAGAAAGCAGAAATTACTAAACGGCCTATTTACTCGACTTGCACTTGAGTTCAGTTAAGCAGTAGAACCCGCAATGGAAGAAAATTTCCTATGATTCCCAGAAAAACGTCGGTAAAGATCACTGTTACGACATGTGTATGTTATTCACCCAAAAGTACAAGAGACTACACTAGAGGACTAAGAAAAGAAAAATGTCATGTCCTTACAAAACAATCTCCCTTTGAAAGAAGAGCAACTTGGACAAACATTGGATGCAGATCTGCCTCTGTGATACGAACCTCAGTCTGAAAAAGAGGAAATGAGAACAAGGTCTAGTCACTGCCAAATGATGTATTTTAAGAGAATTGTTTTTTCATTGTCATAAGTTTTATCGAGTAGTCTCTGTTTACTTTACTGAAAATCCCAATGGATGATCTAACTACCTAATTTATACCATAAACTAACCGGCCTTTGTTCCCCCTCGTCAATAACAGAAATTTTGTGCAATGGAAGTTTCTTTTCCTCTTCAGACAGCTCTTCTGAAATACGAGAAAATGCTCGTTATATTAAGGAGATAATAATAAAACGTCCGACACACTGGTTTTCAATAACTTTGGTCAGTTTTGATTTCGACAAATAATGAGTCAAGTCTTTTTGGATTCACGTTCTGTTTTGTTTTTCTTTTAATTTTTTTTTCCTTTTGTTTCTTAGAATGCACAATCAAATTCTGACCGAGTCGAAGATATTCAGTCAGTCTCCCTCTAACTGGTGTCTCTGTGACTCTGCGTTGGACAAGAACTATTGTATGCTCTGTCGTCTCTAAAAAACTGATGTGAAGTATTTACCTCGAATCATGTTTTAGTATTTTCTTTTCATATTCAAACTACTATTTTATGATTTCTCTCACATGGAAGGAAATTTCATTCGTCGAAGAAAAGAGGGTTAGTCAAAGACTTGAGATACTTTTCAGCTGATTCTTACCAGAGGGAGGAATCACAGTGGACTTTCTCACTCTGCTCGTACGCCTCGAGGGGCTGGAGAGAGTCCTGGGTCGTGTGTTAGAGTCGGCCCTAGGTCTCTGCTCGTAATCACCCGCATCAACTTGCAAACTGATTCTTTGACGAGGAGGGGTCGATGGCACCTAGCAAAAAAGAAAACATATGATTTGTTCATGGCTTTGCTGTACTAAGAAAAACGCACCATGAATGTTGTAAAAATTAAGCTTACATTTTAAAAATTCGCGAAAATATTTTTCTCGCGTTTTATTGGTTTGGCATTCACTCGTGACATCAGAAATCTAACTTATCTAGTTATAATCTAAATTTTAGAACACTGCCCGGGTGATATCAAAGGAATGCTTCCTATAGTTCTTATGTTTTCAAGAGACTTGGCCGAAACTCTTACAAATCAGTCAAATTACATTCTAATCTAAAACAGTGTGTACCGAAGCCGTATCAAGGTTTTTTACCGAAGATGAAGAAGAGTTTTCTTCTTCCACTGTTGGTAAAGGAAGCATGTTGCTGCTTTTGTCTCTGTAATCAGGAGTCATGCGTTTCTGTAGTCGTCTAGGTAATACCATGGTAGTATTTGACAGTTTCCTCAATTGTACGTCATCTACAAGGTTTGTTTCACTTGAAGTTCTCTGAATTACTCTGGGTTCACTTGACAGTTTTCTTTTCCATTCAATGACATTTTTTAGATTTTTTGATTGTTCATCGGTTGATTTCACGAGGGACGTCTTTGGAGCACTAACAACTCCTTTTCTTCTAGAGATCGGAGGCGATGCTACTTGAAAACCCACGGACTTGATCGATTTCTCGTCGGGAGGTTTTCGATAGCTGTTATCGTTATTGCCTGTTGCAAATGAATTCTGAGCCGCGGCTACTTTATCAATTGCAAATACATCAGCGGTTTTTTCCTCGTTTCCTGAGTCATCATCGTTGTCACTTTCGTGTGTTATGATACCAGACCTGAGACGCATCTTGGGTAACAAAAGCGTAACTACGGACAGCTTTGCTTTGACACGTTCTAACTTGTCACGTGATGAGGCCTTAGGAACCTGGCTCTTCACTGTGAGCGGAAAAAGACGGCTATGTTCAAAGATTTTTCATGTCATTGTTTATATCCAGGTAGTTTCTTAAAGAGGCAGAAGAAAAGATTATGAAATGAGATATGAGAAATGAGAAATGTTGACATATCACCGTTTTCAAATCCAACAACCCTGTCGTTGTGCTGCGTGAGACAAGACTTGACTTCTCTTAGTTTTTTCAACACCTGACAGCTTCCCTGTATTTAATAAGGAGAATGAACACGATATAGTTTTGTGATATTGCAAATCATCGAATCAAATTCGAAATTTCAGCAACCAAGAACCTACTACAAATACCGATTTTATAATGTATATCCAGTCCGAATGATTGCTGTCTCTAACAAGGACAGAGCCACTCCTGGAGGAAGAGAGCAAAACACCGTTAATTATAACGTGAGGTGAGATGACAGAAGACGTTACACAAGAGCAATTATTGACTGAGAGCAGAAAGGAATACGGTTCACCACTGATTTCACGTCACTGTTGGATCTGTCAAAATATAAGCATATTCCTCACCTAAAAAAGTGGAAAAGGCATTTTTTGGGGTTTGAAGCCATAAGCTCTACTGGCCACCCCCTCAAGAAGTCTATGCTCCTAAAGCAAGAAAGATTACATTAAAAAGTGTTCAATTTTTCTTTGTTATTTGTACATGAATATTATAATAGTCATTTATAGCAATTTAGGTACATGTTGCTGACATGGTTTTTTTGTGGACTGAAATACTTAGAGTCTTTTAGAATTTCCAGCCTCTGTTGAAAAAAATGACTTGTATACTGATCGGAAAATATTTGTCAGTCAGGCTATGATTGTTTTTATGAAGTAAACATGGAATAGCTGTGGGTGAGAGGTCGTCTGGAATTTAGTACGCGCAACACTAGAGACCAAAATTTCTATGTATTTTCACATCCAATCATGCCAGAACTTGAATCAGTTAGTATGCGAACTCAAAATAACCACAAACGAATTAAGGTAAACAAGATCGGATATTTTGATGCCGCAGCGCCGTCGGAACAGGTGTCATTCATTTTGCGATTTTCAGGCGAAAATAAGGTAGTTCGAGGCAAGCACGAGGAGAGCGCGAGGCGAACGCGAGAAAAACACAAGGAACACGTAGGGGGAGCACGAAGGAGAATTCCGCGCCTCTTCTCGCAAGTGATTCACGTTCCGCGTTTGCCACGCACCTAACTCTACTCGACTGGAAAACGCGAAGAAATGACCGTGTTCAGCAGGGCTGATATTGCTTCCTATCCTTACTTGATGAACTTTTGATGATCAGGGTCGTTTATGTTCTTAATTCCACCCGCTAACATGAAGATGTCCACAAAGTCCTACATAAGAAGCAAAAAGAAATAAAAACGCGTTCGTCAGTAAACCATGTGTTTATCCCCTTTATCACATCCATGTGGTACCTTAAAATAAGGAACTACATACCAAAAAGCCCTAATTTATTCCGGTTTCCTTTAAATCTATAATGTACATTTTTGAAGGCAAAACGTCAGAAATCCTCGTAAATGTTTCAAATTGTATCTCACATATCGTATGTTTGCTGTGCGCACCTCTTTAGAAATCACCAACAGTTCAATAGGTTCCCGCGAAATTACGGTGGACTGGCGCCGAGTGTCGTGTAGAATAGCCAACTCCTGTGGTTGGGAAAAAAAGTGCACCTAAATATTAGCCTACAGTTCAATTATCGCAAAAACTGAGAAAATATGGACATCCAAACAAATTGTTGATTTCTCTCTTGGGGCACGTTCCACGGAGAGACATGGAGAGAGGCTCTGCGAAGTCTTCACCCCGAAGGTTGTTTGATAATGAAAGCTAAGTACTTACCCCAAAACTATCACCACGTCTGAGGAAATGAACAGTTCTTGCGAAGCTCTCATTTTCTCCCAGTACCGTAACCACAGCTGAAAAGTAAAATTTCATGCTTTTCGTCTGTTCCCATTGATTGTTTAAGCGATCTTATTAACATCGTGTACCTTTAACGACATGTTATTTAGATGGTGTAGTCAACATGGGGTGTCCGTGAAACGCAGACTCAGGGTTGGGGTAGATGTCTCTCTCCGTTTTTTTCTTTTTTTTTCTTTCTTTTCCCGACCTTGAGTCCTCGTTTCAAGATAGACGTCTTGCACTTCATCTTATAACAGTGAAGAGTTTCCCCGAATGTTGAACTTCACATCAGTGTAAACTGACCTGAACCAGAGAGAACAAAGTAGAAGGCTTGTGGTATGTGACCCTGTCTTAGAATTGCTCTCTTTGTCTGGTGCCTGAAAATGAATCAAATGCAATCGAAATCTTTGATTGGAAAAATGATTTGCTTGCTATATACATTAACAGACACATACGTTTCAAACCAACCAACTTTGACGAGCTTTTGCTGAATTCTCTGAGGATATTCTGCAAACGATCGAATTGATCGCAGGGAGAAGAGAACCTGAGAGACAAAATGAAAAAAAAACTCTTTTAAAAGTTAAGCTTTTTCGTCAACAACCGATAGCTAGAAAGGGCACAAGCTTTGCTTAAAGAACGCCATCAGTATTTTCTTTAGAGGTCGTTTAAAATCATGATGATTCTGATTCGGTTTGTGTCAGTAGTATTCGAGTGAAAAGACTGCTGTAGTTTAACGTGACTTGTTTTGACGAGACACTGTCACAATACTGTTCGACGCAAGGTGTAAAAGAAATACCTTTGCTAGTTGCTGTTCTGTTCTCTGTTCTGGTTGAATTGATAAAATTAACTTCACCTCAGCGGCAACCCGCATCTGGGAAAGGAAAAAGGACATCAATGAAATAACCTACTTCTTCTCTTCTTTCCAAAATTGCTTGTTTTTGACACTTCACAGACGATAAAGAATAGAGACTGGGTAACAGACAGAGAACGAATACTGAAGAGGTAGGAACATGGAACTCGGATAAGGTCAGTTTACCTTTCTGTTAGCTTTGAAAAATGAAGCATCAAAAGCAAGTTCCGCTTCCATTTGGTTTTCTTGTTCATTGATGTACTGTGTGAAAACAGTGTGAGTCATCTGGGTCTCTTCTTCATTATCCCTTAAATTTAAAACAGACATAACGGAAAAAATACCTCAGGAAAGGAAGCTCCTTGTTATTTTTAATGAATATTGAATGAGCTGAGACTTAATTCCAAAACTCTGACTGATAACCCTTTCTCTCGTGCGAAAGACCATTCTAAAACTTAGCCCTTCGAGTTACTGAATTTAGCGATATTTCATTTACATTGTATTTCTTAGAAGTAGAAGGGTTACTACATCAAACGCTTCTTACGACAACTTACTTTTCATACTTGTATTGACATAGTGATGCCGTCATTTGGACAAGTTTCACTGCTCGACGAAATAACTCCAATGGAGGTAAAAGCTATTTGAAAAACAAGATGGTAAAAATGTTTAGCGTTGCCGGGAAGTTGATGAACTGCTCTTTCTCTTTACTTGATGAAAAGAGTTCTGTCCCCGCTTATGATTCGGGATTTTTTCTGTCACTGACAGGTTCTCGGCCGTCTCTGTTCTCTCTACCCACAGAGAAAGCACGGAAAAGACAACTGGTCCCTGTCATTAAAAGCGGTTCCTTTGTTTCTGCATGCCTCACAACAAAGCTCTTTCCAGTTGTTTAGGCGTGTCCTTTATTCTACGTCACTGTTTACAATCTTTGTATGTCACTCTTACATCCCTGCTGTGTTCTAAATATTTACCTTATCAAAGTATTCCGTTTCTCCCGGTGTCCTGTTCTTTCCCCATGAGTCCATGGTACTACGTCGACGCCTGCGCATCTTGATCCCTACTTCGGCTAGTTCACTCAAAGAGTATATACTCAATCGATGTCCCTTCGCAGACGACGTTTCCGAAGATCCATTGTTATCACTCGGAAATATGGAACCTCTCCGAAGACCACGAGCATTCTTCATCCTGGAAATTCCGGCGGCTGCCCGAATGGTCGAATAGTCAGCACTGGTCTTTGATCCATAAAAACGTTTCGAAGAGTAACCCGAACTTATAGAGATGTTGTCGTCTGTTGAACCGACAGTTGTTGCTGAATGGGTCCGCTGGCCCATGCGGCCGGCTGATCGCACATGCCGAATGGATCCTATTCCTTCCATATGACCTGGCTATTAAAACAAAACAATTAATGATAGGCTATAAATATTACTTGTTTGTGTTACAGAAAACCAGCTCTAAATAATGATGACATGAACAGTTGCGCAAAAGTGGAAGGGAGTTTAGAGAAGTACTAAGCGAAAAAAAGAAATCTTTACCGAAACTACTCAAACGCGGGTGTCTTGGTTTCTTTTCATTATCTAATTCTCTCCGCCGCATTAAATGTGTAGAACGTACTACACGTTACTGAAAAGCTGTGTACAAAGACCTAACCGCCTTGAAGAATCTACATAAACAGGAGCCCATGGGCTCCTAACATGAACATGTTTTGAGTGTTTTCTCCCTCTATCTTTTAATTAATTGTATTTTTTGACGTGCAAAATTACAGCACAAGGAAGCCGTTACTAGATAAAAGGCAACGATAAATCAAGAAGGAACCTAGACAGCTAGTGAGAGAGAAGATAAAAACGAACAAAAATGACGACATTTAAAGACATTAGTATTGACTGTTCAAGATTCACAAATCTTAAGAGAGCTATTTTTTTCTTCCACGGGGGGTAATTTTGGTTCTTTCATCACAAAAGTTAATTAGCGACTTCATCAAGCGATTATCACTTAATCCCCCTGTGCTCTTAGACTTCAACAATACTAACAAGTATCGGAAATCAATCCAAATTAAAAGAATTAATGGAACAATATGGAAAATGATTGCATTTCTTTTAATTAGTTTACAAAAAACTTAAATCAGATAATTTCATAGCTTTTCTGTCTCAGGTGAAAGCCAAATGCCATTTTCTTGACGATTAATGTTGAGTGTTCTTACAAGAATTGATGAGTCATTAACAAACCGACGTGCACTTTACGTTGTGTGTACAGGCGAAGCAACTTGCTTCGCCTGTAACCTTTCATCTTGTCCAGCGATTTTTTCAATAAATGCCAGCTTTAGTTTCTTTTAGTTTGGTTCACTCGTTATTTTGTCTTAGCGAGAAAGCTTGTGACCTTCAAGAAATCGAATCCATTCTGACATGCGGATATAAAAAATTAACAGAAAACGTCATCGAGCGAGGCTTTGCATCCGCCAAGAGCGGGGCTCAAGAGTTTTGCCCGAAAACAAACAGACGGAAGACAAGCTCCTTGCCAAAAGTATGATAAGAATTCCAAAGAAAACTTGGATGTGCCTGATTTTGCGATGTAACTGCGTGTTCTAGTTACCAAACAAGTCACTTACATGACTTACCTTCAAGTTCCAGACGCTTAGAGACTAAAAATGCTGTCCTCGAGAAAAAAAGCTGTCATTCCTATTATTGGCTTTCCGCGGACATAAATCCTCATCTTGTATCGACGTTTTTCTTTATCTTTGTTGTACTCTGCGCATATCTGTTGATCCTCTTTGTAAGGATTACGGTCGACAGCTTCAATTCCGAGCTTGTGCTTTGACCACCAAGGAATTTATACCCTCTTATTCAAGTAAATAACCACTGATACTCGGTAAACAGTAGTACAATATTAAATTACAGCATGATCTAAAGGTCTTGAACGTATGTGAGACGCTTCATATTTTAAAGACCTACCCGTTACTCACCAAAGTTTTGGTTCGGCAAAGCTTAAGAAAGATATTGGCCCGCTATTAATAGTTTTTGAGCCCTAACGGAAACAAACAAGGAAAAAACTTATCAATATTCGCGGTGCTGATAGTTTTTTATATCGCTTATATTTAACCACGATTTGTGGGGAATGGTGACTACATTTGAGTTTGATGGGAGGCGCTCGGTGTCTTTTCTTTTAGGAACGAAATAAACTCATGAAACATGCTGACGAAAGCCGATTTGCTGTTTTCATGTTTACTGTTTTTATCTGGAGATGTGAAGATATATATTGGCCTGAATTTTTTAATTGCCCCTTTTAAGAAAAGACACTTGTTCAATATCATCACAGTGTTTTTTTGCCATATACTTGACACGCTTGAAAACTCTAAATCGTGTGAAAGACTGTCTTGTGGCTCTTATAAATTGAAGTATTCATCAAAAGCATAAAATGTTAATATGCTGAGTCCACTAAATTAAGAAAACAATAGACAATAAAAACCTTTTTATTCAGTTTATTTTCGAGACAAAAGCACCCGTTAGTGCATTTTAGTTTCCGCACGACTCGAAATTCGAATTTCTCTGAAAATACATCACTTAGATCTTAAAATCAGAGTAACAGTCTGTTAATTGACATTTTGATTGTTTTTGGTTTTGTTTTATTTTTCCTTATTGCTTGTTTTCTTCACATGAAATGGCTGCTCTAGTACGAATAGTCAATCGAAATCGCCCTCTACCTGGGAGACTGATATGCCTATTCGACCTGTATCAAACTTGAAATTTTTGGTGAGTGTGCAGTGCGTTAACTCGCTTAATTTTTTGTTCGCTTCAGCCTCTTTTTCAATGAAATATTCTTAACGGATCCAAGTCGACCAATGGGAAGCTTTTCCATTGGGACAACCGTTAAAGGTTCCATTTAAACGATCAGGATAACAACAGTGTCGGAAGAATTCGGTCATTTGTAATTTCTTGGATGTTTTTCCCTGCAGGGTTCCAATTCTTGCGCTCGTTCTTTTCCCTCTTCTTCTGTTCACATCACTACACAGCAAGTTTTACTTAAATGAGATTATAGCGGGCTATTTCTCCGTAAACACATTCATACTGGTACAATTCAGTTTAAAAATTAAAAAGATTGCAAACGTGATTGCAAAATATTTCCTGAATAGACTGATGCATGATGTTAGGTGAGAGTGTTGACATCCCGGCTGTTTTCTTACCGCGTTATGGGGAAATTTGTATTATTCCTTAATTTTTTGCCTTATGACCGCAATAATTTAAGTCCAAAGGAAAATGATGTAAAAATCTCACATTCGATACCAAAATGAGTGGTACCTCTACGAAAGGGCTTTAATTTGCTGCCGTCAAGCTGCAAAGAGTTCCTGGTCGATAGGAATCTGGGGAGAGTAAATTTTCAGTGCTCTACTCTTCAAGTCCCGCTCTCTCTCCACCACCGGTAGTTTGTGCTGTGACTCTCTAAGGGCAATTAGTCAGAAAGAACGTGTAATGATTTAACAAAAGAAACACGCCACGTTAAAACGTTTTCATGAAAGCAAGTTCACCAACGTAAATTTTAAAAATTGATATAACATTTTTTGTTGAATCATAATATAATTTTTACAGAAATATTACCATCTTAACTTAACAAAAATAAATAAACGAATTTCTTCTTATCGAAGAGCCTTCACTGACTCTACTGCGTTTAGGTGTCAACCTTATACTTACAGCTCTTTCCAACGGTCGAGAACAACGGCGCAGATATAAATGGGTCTTTATAAATAAGAGTAAGAAAATAATATAAACTTTTCGGGGGGGGGGGTGGGGGAAGATCTTACTTCAACACTAACCCCTGTTTATTTTAAGATGTAACTTAAAAATTGACTGATCTAGATGAACAGTTCTGATTAGTAAGCAAATTCTTCAGAACATAATGAAATGATAATATCGTCCTGTGGACGTGGTTCTCGCTCTGCTTTGCGCTCATCACCTGTTTTCATTTGGCTTTTCATTTGAAAACAACTGTCTCACGTGAGGCTCACGTGACAAATAGCCGTTTGCTATGGCTAGTGCGTCAGGACATGTGTTGTCAACGTGTTTAGCACTGTTTTTCCTCATAGGGGCATCCCACGATGGCAGCCGTTGTCGATCCAGTCACCTGCCCTGGTTCTTCTTGCGGGCTCTTTTTCTTTCCAGAAAGCGTTGCCTAGCAGCCGTGAGAGATTCTTGTGTGTTCCGTTTCGATATTTTAACGACGTCTGTAACAGTGCCTGAACCAACAAAAATGAGGTGAAATTATAAAATGAACAAATTACAGTACGGCTAAACGTGTCAGAGTCCTCAAAAAAGAGAAACACACCTGTTTCGGTTTCGTTTTGGTCTTGTAAGTTCCCGTCATGCTTGCTGACCGTTACTTTTCCCTCTGCCCAGCCAGACAAGGAATAACTGTCTACTTCATGTAACCTGGGCAGGAGTTCTCCCACCCACTCATACCTTATCTAAAGACGAACGTGATTTTGTAAGTGGCTGGTCATCAGGAATCTTGTAAGCTACACATTTCAGTTTTAAAAGTAAACTCTTCATACAATAAAGAAGAAAGACAAGGAAAAAAATTAACACTCACTGGGCAAACTGTTCTGACATAGATTTTTGAAGTCCAGATGATGTCATGAAAAATTATCCACTCGAGCTGATCTTCGCAACCAAATAGCTAAAAAAATATACAAATGATCAGTAGGCATTCTTCAATGAGATAAATGCAGTAGTGAAGATAAATGAGAGTGAATGCTCCATATGACCTTATGCACTTTTTAAGCTCACTTTTCTTTTTACGATCGTGTAGCGCGACCATCCGTGTAACAATAATCCTAAAGAATGATTAATAAAACCGCTCACTACGTCCCTTCCTAGCATGCAGACATGTTGTCAAAATTTAATCATCATCTGATTCAGTTACAATTGCAAATTGAAACTTCAATTGAACTTCTTCATCTCTGCAAACCACCATTGTTGATCGGAATATAAAAAGCTAACTCTACCGTTGAAGATGGGTGAATATAAACTTGTGTACCATGTCCGTCCATAGTGCGGAAACTGTTTCCCGAACTGCTTCTAAAAAGGATAAGACACAAAAAGATGCCATGACAGTACGAATAATAAATAAAATTGTAAGGCGCTTTAAGGAACGAATGAAAGTTTAAACTCTTCAGGCGCAGTAAAACGCGCAATTGACGATTGTTTTAGCGTCTTTTCTTATTGGTTAGGGAAAGTGGTGGGACTTTTCCTGATCAATTACAAAGCGTAGTAAAGCAAAACTAATGGAATCATGAATTACTTTTGACATTCGATTAGGAATTGTTTTATCGAAGGAAGACTGCTCGATCGAAATGTAAAGGACACTTCAAAGAAAAAAGGATGACTTACTTCCGCGCTACATTGCAGAAATATCCACTGCACAATACTCTCCTCAGCAGATCTTTCGAGTTAATTTTTGTACTGTCTGTATTCCTCTTTGGAACAGAGTCTTTACTAAGCTGAAAAGACAAAAATAAAGGAGCCCGTATTCAGCTTTGAGCTGGCAATGAACCGGGAGAGTATTCGACAAAAGCTTATTAACTATCTGATAAAATGTCTCATGTATCAATTTCACTCTTGGAAGCACACAAAGTGTAGAATATGATAAATCAGTGTTGGTTCTTCACCTGTCTTTGCAAGATGGTTTCCAGCTGATGGTGTATGTTGTACGCCATTTTCAGTGCTCTCCAGTGAATGTAATGTTCACGACACCATCGTGGAGGTGACGGACTACAAAAAACAGGAGAGAACAAAACTCTACAAGGATCTAACACTATTGGCTAATAATAGTACATAGAAAAACCAACTTAGCACAGGAATACTAACCTAGAATGACACTGCCTGTAGACAAACAGGAGTGTTGCAAAGTCGTTTGTTCCACCGGCTTCCTCCGCCAGTTTTTTATGAACCTGTGTAGCTGTTGATAAATTCTTTTTCCCTCCCGGAGTTACAAAGACATTCTCCACAGACAGCATGGCTGCCACTGCAAGTACCAGTTCTGTACAACCAAGGCTAGCTGAGGATATTACTGTCCTGGAGAGGCCTGGGGAGAGTGGAAATTCCGTCATCTGACGACCTAGTGTGGTGACATTTCCACCTCTGAAAACAAAATTGAAATTTACGTTTTTCAATACGAGAAAAAATTACACAACATATGAAAATTTTAAAGCCTTTTCCTTGTCTTTCACTGGAGTTCATAACAATGTCTTGTTTTCAGACTCACCAAATGAGTCCACTCATAGAAGGAATGAGTATTACAACTTCCCTTTTGATAGGCTGGCAGTCTTTTGTGGGTCATCACCTCCCCTTCCCCCTTTATCCTCTCCCTCTCTCCTTCCCACCCCTCCCCCTTTATCCTCTCCCTCACTCCTTCCCACCCCTCCCCCTTTATCCTCTTCCTCTCTCCTTCCCACCCCTCCCCCTTTATCCTCTCCCTCTCTCCTTCCCACCCCTCCCCCTTTATCCTCTCCCTCTCTCCTTCCCACCCCTCCCCCTTTATCCTCTCCCTCTCTCCTTCCCACCCCTCCCCCTTTATCCTCTCCCTCTCTCCTTCCCACCCCTCCCCCTTTATCCTCTCCCTCTCTCCTTCCCACCCCTCCCCCTTTATCCTCTCCCTCTCTCCTTCCCACCCCTTCCCCTCTTTCCATCCCCTTCTCCACACACTGACTTATTAAATGGAAAAGTTCCCAGAGCCACATAAATACAAAGATTAATGAAAAATTACCAGACTTGAAAATCTGCTCTGGACGGAAGATTCAATTTACCTGTCCAATGCTCCAAAATAATATAGTTGTTTTAATGCTTCTAGAATCATTCTCTCTTCTGGTGGATCAATGTACTGAAAGCTAAGAAAACATAAAAATATCTGTATTCACAGTTAAAGTTTCATTGCTGTGAATTGCTGATTACCAGTAATCAAATTATCCAAGCCATAACACAAAATCCAAAAGGTTAGAAAGTAAATGCAAACAATAAAAAAAGGTCCTGTGGTCACAGTATTGTTTGATTGGTTTATCCTTAGAGCTTTTTCTTTGGGAAAACTCAACAGGGGTACAAGTTTTCTTTCTCCTCACAGTAGTCCTTCTCTATCTGTGATTGTTACCAGTCCTTTGCACTCATTCCTCAGAGAGTTTGGAGAAAGTGAGGTTGTCCTTAGATGATGATCACTGAATGTCAGAGTAAACTTGCAACATTGTGGAGTGTTACAAGGTAATTTAGTGTTAACAACTGGGTTGAAAACGTAAATTAGCCACCGTAAAGAGTAAAAAAGCTGACGTTTCGAGCGTTAGCCCTTCGTCAGAGTGATTGAGCGATTGTGGAGTGTTACAGTCAGGTATCCCAGTAATCATGGCTAAAACTTCTGGTATTTAAACTGAATTCCAATCTTCTTGTAACTGAGAAAATATAACATTTGTTTTCAGACCTAACAGAGGATGTAACAATGTACTTACCCTAAAACATCATGTATTCCCATGGACTTGAGATAGAGAACCACATGACTCAAACTTGTTCTCTGAATTTCAGGAATTGTTTCCTCTGTCATGGCCATCTCATAGACCTCCCTGAAACAAAGAAACACAAAATAATCTCAGACAACTATACATTGCTAGTTCATAAACTGTATAATCAAATCTACTTACTTAGAATAAAGTCGAAAGCATTTTCCTGGTGCAGTTCTACCAGCCCTTCCTGCTCTTTGAATGGCTTCAGATCTGAAAAAAGAAAAAAACATGATGTAAAGATTATACATCATTTCATGATACAATACTATCAAAGTGACTGATTATCAACTGGCTGAAAGGAAACAGCTTTTGTTACAACAACAAAGAAGAGACATTAAATTAATTAAAAATCAAGGTTTAAAAATACATGACATTGTACATTACTAATAATACCTTGATGTCAAAACAACGGTAAGGGAGTCAAGTCTTGTGCGTGGATTATATGATAACTGCTTCACAAAGCCACTGTCCACAACATATCTAAACATAAGTCAAGATAAACAAAGAAAATTACAGATTAACCCCCTTTGAAAACCACTGAACCTGAATTTAATTTCAACCTATAACATTACAGCAAGTAGGTAAAGGAATATGTAGGTTGAGTCTGTACTAGAACTGGGTGGCCTGCCCAGCTACAACTTATCTCTATTTCCATGTAGTATGAAGCAACTACACCTAGGAGTATAGCTACATGTACTCCTTCCTGAATGGGATGCCAGCCCATAACAAGGTTGCTACCCCAGATATTTCATTGGGCTTTTCTTCCTGGTTCTTACTCATACCACTGGGTGGAGAGAAGCATTGCAAAAGTTAAGTGTTGTGCCCAGAGAACATAATCAAAGTGCTCTGTGAGCAAACTCGTGAATTGACACATGATTTTTTAGATTATATGTTTAATGTTATCTGGTTTAGGGAATTTTGTGGTTGATTGTCATATCTAGAGTACGAGCAGTAGTTCAGTGTTCGCTAATGTAGCAAAGAAACAAAGTAACGTTTGGATAAGAAGGCATTACAATTGAAATAATCATGCTATTACATTTGACAAGGTGGATGATGTCATGTGTTTTAAACGTCTATCATTTTTGTTTCTGGTTCAAAAGAAAAGGTTGGAAGTAAATGTGGGTGAAAAGTGAGATTTACTGTCTTTCGTTGTAAATATTAGAAAATCAAGGCAATACTGTCTTAATGAAAACATTAACGATTCCCTCTTTATCAAATGAGACAAACGGGAACGAGTTTTGAGTGATATAACTAAACCAAGCCTGCCACCGTCATTTTGGATCTCCGCCTGGGTAGATTTAGGTCACGTGCTAGGCAACGTATGATCAATAACAAGATAGAATTTCATTTCAGGCCTATTTATCAATTTTGTGGTGTGTAACTTTCGCATTTTAGTACGTTGTATGTATGTTGAATCTTCAAATTGTCTTGAAACTTAAAAGAAAATTGTTCTTTAAAAATTCACTGAAAATCGGTAGCTAAAATTGTTTGTTTAGGTGTTATCTGATTTTCGTGTTAACTTGTTATTTCGTCAGTCGCCGGCATCTTTTGTTGCTTCACACAGGAAAAACACACGCGACGAAACGTAATGATCAATTTTGTCCTCAATCTCACGCTATAACAGAAAAAGCTTTTGAACATCTGTAAACTCCGAGCGCTTCGCAGTAAGTGATATTTTCAATGAATCTTCGGATTGTTTTCAAGTTCAAGGATTGTAAATTACAATTTTATGAAAAACGAAGGTTGTTCTGTTATTTCAGTATGAATCCTTGCATGCCTGCCAGTCGCTGGCGCCGCTTGTTGAAACTAAAACGAAAAAAAAAACTCTTTTAAGATTATCATTGGCTTCTTTTTCACCCCACCACTATTCTTAGCAACAAAGGTCGCCATTTCGTCTGTTTATTGCTCGCCAAAAACTATAAAATGCACTCAAAAGCCTAAAATCTAAAAAAATTTTACAGGAATCGACCAATCGAGCGAGCGAATGCCATTCCCCACATCGTATCTATAACTCGCTCTTGCGCATACGCGCAATTCACGAGTTAAAAAAATGGTGCTGCACCTCATGACCCAAAGTCCAGTGCACTAACCATCATGCCACAGGATTGCCCTTCTACAGTGAGTAGTTGGTAGTTTTATTCCTTATTCATATTTTCACATGTTATAAGGTTTGTGATATCACAATGTATGTGTCTGATTATTGTAGTTCTGATACCCCTAAAATTTGAACCAAATGTTGCTATCAAGAAAAGACAGACAAAATCTGATTCAAGAAAAATTACACAATAATCAACATGATGAACTTGTACATGTAAAGCTACATGATAAAACTTTCTGAATATTTATACTTTTCCTATAATCTAATTTAAATTTGTTTTTTTTGGTAATTAGATATGTAAGGTAAATATTCTGATTATACATTTGTTAACTTTGTCTGTTTACCTTATTCCTTCTATAGTAAGTGATGTGGCTGCAATATTTGTTGCTACAACTACCTTCCTCACAGAAGAACTAGGAGGATCAAACACTCTTTTCTGTAATTCTGCAAAACAGATATGTTTTATTGTAAAATCAACAAACATCACAGAGAAGTTTACTAAAGGAATCTTAAGTAGATGAAAAAATTGCACAAACCAGTTGTCATGGAACCATATAAGGGAAGAATCAACATGGCTTCCACTTCATGGTAATGGACATCGTGGCTATAGTCAATTTTCTCAGCTGACTCATACAGTTTGTCACATGCATGTTCAATTTCATCCTGTCCTGTTAGGAAAACCAATATATCTCCTGGGCATTCCTCAAGATGAATCTTCATCACTGTCTCTACAGCCTACAAAATATTGAATTGAGTTTATCAGAGGCACATCAAGTAGGCAGCTCTTCATTCGCAGTTTCAAGGTCAAAAATTGGAATTTAAAGTGTTACTTTTTGTGAAGGGAATAAGACAGGAGAATATGGAAAAAATTTTGCCTTAAACATGACCATCAAAAGCAAACTCAACCTACATACCATGTGTTGCATGAGATACAAGAATCATATCTGAAACAAATTTATTGGAGGTAAGTGACCATTGTACATTTCATGAATAAATTTTACATACTCACCCTTTTCAGATAACTTGGTGTCTGCAGGTCCTTGACACCAACATAGTCCAAAAAGATATTTTTCACAGGAAAGCAGCGCCCAGGAATTTCAAAGACTGGACAGCCATCAAGGAATTCTGAAAACTTCTCATGATTTAAGGTAGCTGACATAATAATAACTTTTGGGAGCCTTGTAGGTTTATCTTCTGCATTGAAATTTTTTCTCCGATCATGAAATAATTTCCTAACTAAACCAAATAAGATATCCTGCAAAACAAAGAAGAGTAACAAGCACCTTAAAGCAATAATCAAAATCATTTATTCAAAATAGTTGCAGTGCCTTTGAGTGTATTGTAAGGGAATATCTATTTACTTATATCCAGTCCAAGGAAACATGCAGAAAGGCACCCTCTAGGTTTTCCACAGTGACCCTTCACTCCCAAGGTCTTGATATCAATTCTCTTTCCTGTCCTCCATACATGTCTTAAAATTGTAGCTTTAATAATGTGCATGTAAATGCTAATTATAAAATATCCCTTTATTTCATCACTTTTCTCCTGGACAAAGTATTGATATTTATTAAAACAAATTACTCATCAATCACTCTGAGGGAAAGGTTAAAATTAAATGAGCATGAATAAACCTTTTCCAATATAAAAAATCAAATCAACTAGGACTTTAATAAATTATAACATTGTACTTACTGTATCCAAACTTCTCTCATGAGCTTCATCCAGAATGATTACACTGTATTTGTTAAGTGCAGAATCATCAAGGAACTCCCGCAAAAGGCAGCCATCAGTCATATACTTAATCAGAGTTTTATCACTGGTGTTATCATCAAACCGAACTTGATAACCAACCGTTTCTAAAGGAACCGACATAAACCAAAGAAATATAGAAACTAAATATACCAACAATACAAGGTGCTTGATCATGTGTCACTAATGCCACCTTCCTTTGTCAATTTATTTCTGGATTTTTCCCATTTCTGATGAAGTAGGACAAGTGTCTGGAAGTCTCAGTGGACATTGTTGATACTTGTTTATATTATGCACTAGACTCAGAAAAAGTTGGCTAATCTGTGACTTTCTACATATATGACTGGCTGATTAAGGATTTATTACTTAATCATAGCTTGTGTTGAATACTGTAATGAAAATACCCTGTACTATTAAAACACTTTGTGCAAAGAACTCTCTTAGTGACATGCTACCAACTTGGAATCTGCATAATTTTAGTAAAAATAGTTTCTTGTACGTCTATTGTGTTTATTTGTTTATTAAGCTTATTTATTCATTTTTGTATATCACTCTTGTACCTTTACATTTAGGAATCAGGTTATTAAAACCTTAAGTCTTCAATGGTAAGACAAATATTGTCTCTACTTGACAACAGCTTGATTTACTTAATTCAATATCATGGTAAAGTTAAGTATTTAAAACTAAGAAAACAATTTAAACTAATTAACATGAGAGCGATCTTCCCAGTAATAAACACTACTTACTTTAAGCAGAAGAGAAAATAAGGCCTGAAAAAAATTCAGACCTGTAGGGGATTTGAACCCATGACCTCTGCAATTCTGATGCAGTGCTAGTTGGCTTGTTAGCTCAGTTGGTAGAACACTGCTCTAGTATCACAGAGGTCATGGGTTCAAATCCCATTCAGGCATGAATTTTTTTCAGGCCTTAATTTCACTACTGCGAAGAGTACTCTCATATTTATTTCTTGAACTGCAGTTCACATATAGGATTTTTATATATTCACTGTCATTAAAACTAGAAAAGTAATAAAATTGATGATAATAATAATCATCATCATCACCATCATGGCAGATTATAATAAATGCAATCTTCATACAAATAACTTTGAATATATCTGTATACTTCGGCTAGATTATACAGAACACTTCCAGCCTGCACTTAAAGTAGACTGCTATAGCTACATGTAACATTAAGCAATTAAACTATTAGCTTACAGCCTGATCGAATTGTGTAATGGATCCTACATTTATCTTCATGAACCATCCAGTTTCCCAGATCTTATGGCTAAGTATAACAATCTCACCTCCTAAATGACATTTCATTTCTTCAGAAACGCGCGTGGCCACTGAAATTGCTGCAATACGTCGTGGTTGCGTTACACCGATCATTTTTCCTCTGGATGTAAAACCAGCTTTGAGAAGATATTGTGGGAGTTGGGTTGTTTTTCCACTCCCTGTCTCACCGACAACGATTAGGAATTCATTTTCTTCCACTTCCTGTACCAGTCTTTTTCTATAATCCCTGATTGGTAAATCCTCTTTGAAAGAAGACTTGGAATTGTGTTCTCTTTTCCGCCACTTGTCCGCCATCTTTTTTTTTTCGAGGTAAACATTCATGTAAGATACATTGTAGTGTAATAGGAGATACCGCTGCTCATTAGAATGGAGAGTCATTTTCCTTTCAAAAAGCCTGGGCTTGCTACGAAAGAAACATGACGACGATGTTAGAGTTATTTATTGTGGTGTTGAAGTGTTAAGTTGTTTGAGGAATCTCGCCTTTGTCACGATGAATAAGGGTGGACCTGGAGCAAGAAGACCTAAGACAGGCCCAAGAGGTTGGACAATTATTCATCTCACAAACTAACATATTGATTGAAGCCGATGGACGTCGAAAGGAGCCAGGGAGCTAATTTCTGCAATCTTATCCGAAAACATTTTCATTTCAAACCGTAAAATTACAAGCTGACCTGGTGGAAAAAATTCAGGGTGATCCCCACAGGAATTGAACATATGTACCTTCTACCTCTTAACTTTGATGCACTTAATACTCACTTAGCCATGGAGCTCGAGACCGGAGTATCTTTCAATCAACAGGCTACAAACATCACATATCTATGTGTTTAAAAAAAGAATGGTGATTTTTATCTATTTAGAATACATGGAAAAGTAATATTATTTGTTTTAATTTGCGTGTCAACATCAGCTGCCTTTTCACGCCTTACATAAAGTATGTATGAAATAAAGTTTGAAATGAATACTGAGCAAGCACTTTCATGTTTGATTCTACAGGTCATCCTCCACCAGGAGACTTCATAGCCCTTGGTAAGACCTCTAACTACTTTACTTAGCCATTCTCCAAGGCTATAGTATTATAGTTTCCTTTAAAATTGCTACAAGAAAAGTGTAGATAACTCTTAAGAAATATATATATTTCTTCCTATATTTGTTTCTGACAGGGAACAGAGGTTCCAGAACCTCAGAAAGTGAACTTAAGCCTCTACAGCCACTGAAACCTCTCCAGCCACTGAAACCATCACAAGCTCTGCCTCCTAAGAAACCAGTTGGTTCGTCTGTGTCTGACAGGAAGAGAGAGCCCTCTAGTATTCTTGCTCCCCTGGGTGGAGCTAAGAGGCCAAAGCTGTCATCTCCCACATATCCTCCTCATTCATTTAAAGGAGGAGATGGAGAGACCAGCAAGAGACCTGGAACTAGTGTCCAATATATGTCACATGGGCAAGTTACACCCATAGAAGGTATAGTCCTCATTTTTCTCTATATGAATTGATAACAACAGATATTTCTGCCGGATCAGTTTTCTAGAATTATGTGCATATTGCACCTTTTTAAAATTTTATTCTGGTCTTTAAGCTACACCCCATAAGGTATAGGAAACTTTAGGTCAGACTGAAAAAAATTCATGGCTACTCTGCAGAATCTTTAAGCTAAGTTTTGTTAGCTTGAACCACATGTACAGTAAATGAGTGTTTTATTCAGACCTGGAGAATATTCACTTGTTAGTTTACTCTCTTCTTCTGCAATTACATGTACAGTGAACCCTTACTTTAACATAAATTTATATTCATTTTGTTTATTTTACTTACAGTGAGTGCATTAGAGCTTGAAGATCAGGTCCTTGATGCAGATGCGAGTGGTAACAAATCAAGAGTAGATGCTCTTTTATTAGGGGCCATAAAGAATCTAAAATCAAACAAAGCCAAACCAGATCAAATCATGATCATGAATCTGATGTATCTGGCAAAGAGCAGGCCTGAATATTTTCTCTCCAATAGAATTGTTGAGGTGGGCGTGATTGACTTGTTTCAGCCTTTTTTTAAGTATTTAATTGTGAAACTTTACTCTTGGTTCAATATTTCATTTTTCTTCTTTTGTGAGTTGATAAAAGTGCAGTTGTCCCATATATGTATCTATGTCCAGACCACATGTTACTTGAACAATTTTTTGAAACATTTAGCAAACCATGACTTTGACAACCCTATAAATGCATCATCGTGCTGATGCCTTTTTAAGGCATATATGATTTTCATGATCTAGATTTTCCACTGGCATTCCATTCTGATTAAAATGAGAGATCTATCTTAACCCTTAAACTCTCGGAAGTGTTAAACATGTGACTTCTCCTTATAATATCCATACAATATCCAACAAACAGGTAACAAGAATAAGATATCAGATAGAAGTTTTTATCTTGATCTAACTCCGAATGATCATAACTAATTCAACTTGTTAAAGGGGAAATTTTTTTTTCTGGTCTCAGTAGGCACAACCATACTTTAATAAGCCCTCATAGGATGGGAAAAATTTCATTTAAAATGAATTGGGTATTTCCACATGAAATTCAAAATTTCAACAGCATGTACTCCAAGGTACAACCAAAATACTTTCTATCAAATATGCATAATAATAATTGTGAAGTTATGATCATGCTTAGTGAGACTATAAATGTAACTTAAGATGGTGGTGTACTGTAGGCACTCACAAGCATCTTAAAGCGTGAGGGTGGCTCCTTGAATATTAAACCAAACAAAGGATCAAATGCTTCAGTACCAATGATGGCATGTAACATCCTGCTTTATGCCTTCCAAGAGGAAGATGACTGGCCAGAGTCATTTGTGAAAGTTTATGTTGAAGATGCTTTAGGAGACAGGGTCTGGGTTGACAATGAATATTGCCGCAGTTTTGTTGAGAACATATGGACAGCATTTGGGACTAGAACTGTGCCACGAACACTGTCACGGCAACATAGTGATCCCACTGGAAAGCAAATGACATCTGAACAGACTGCTGCTGGAGGGACAAAAGATGAGGAAGAAGTTGTTGAGGAAATGGAAACATCAACATCACTTGAAGAGGATGATATTCCAGTTATTTCAAGGTAAAATGAAGATTTTGACCTTCAGGATTTTATAGGATCAATCTTAATGAATAATCTTGTGAAATGAAATGATTGATTTTAATCATTCTGATTAAAAATTTATGTTCATTTACATTGTACATTGTAAATCTCATGATCTTGATATATCTGTAGGTTTATGTCACCATCTGTCGAGCACAATATCCGCACATACATTCTAGAATTAGTTCAAGATCAGTTAACAAGACGGCAAACACTGGATAGTGTCACACGTAACCTTCTAAAGCTGCTGACGGTAACTTGTGGCTACAATCATATCCGATTGTTGGTGTCTCAGAGGTTAGAGATGTGGCTGCAGAATCCCAAGGTAAAAAGTCTGGCTATGCTTAAATATATCTCTATACCAGCAACAAAGAGTACTTATACACAGAGATACATGTATATAGTAAATACTTAAAAACTTTTTTTCTGTAAATCTGCATTGTTGGGAACATGGGGTTCCGAGGAAAGCTATAAATACAATACAGTATGACAAAAGTTGACAAAGTTCTCATTGAAGTGTATCACTAATTTGGGCACCAAATTACACCCTTGCTTTTGCTTCAAATGTTTGTGAATACTGCTTAATAACCATATCTCTATAGAATTTATTTCTAATTTATTGTTTTTAGGGTTCTTGGTAACATTGTTTATCATTTGCACTAAACTCAATTATGGTATTGATATGTACATGTATCCTTCAGAGATAACTTTGTTCCATGCTCTTCCTCAGCCATCTTATCATAGTAAGTGTGCCACTTACAAGGAATATGACATGCTAAGAGTATTTTTTTTTTTTAACATGTATATGCTAAAAAAACTTTAAGTTAGGTGATGAAACAGTCAGGTCATTTAGAGGAGTGTGAAGTTGAAAGTCAGTGATAATATGTATGAATATTTGGTTCAACAACTTAAGATGATTTGCAAACAGGATTTTAACTTCCAGCTGTTCTTATTTAATCACATTGTCTTCTTGATTATCAGTTAACTCGTCCAGCTCAAGAGCTGCTGATGTCTCTTGCACTGAACTGTAACACAAACAGTAATGAAGATGTTGAAGTGATAAGTAACTTGGTCAGAATGAGACTGAAGACAAAACCGCTGGCAAACCACTACATTAACTGTATCAAGTATGTAGATATCCTTGCTGATATTCAGTACAGTGTGCTTGAATGCAGTATATGGAAGGCTGTGGTAGAGTTGTTTTATAGGAGATGCTATCTGTGCCATGCTTAAAAGACACAACTTGATTTGATAGAATCAAGATTCAAGATTTTGGGAATCAAAGATTGAGGAGTCTTCGTTTTTGAGTCTTAGTCACTCATTTGTCAATATGTTGTAACTTTTGCAGTATTTTCTCAACCC
Organism: Pocillopora damicornis; assembly: GCF_964200805.1. NCBI lineage: Eukaryota > Metazoa > Cnidaria > Anthozoa > Scleractinia > Pocilloporidae > Pocillopora > Pocillopora damicornis. The sequence goes on from NC_142679.1 coordinate 21,642,648, forward strand.
AGATGTACTAAGAAACTGCTGTGTAAACCCTATTTAATGCATAGGAGGAGCCAGGCTGGGGGGAGGGGGAGGGGAGGGGGAGGGGGAGGGGAGGGGAGGGGGAGGGGAGGGGAGGGGGAGGGGAGGAGAAGGGGGGGGAGGAGATGGGGGGGAGGAGAAGGGGGGGGAGGAAAAGAGCTGGAGTAACTAGAGCAACACTGAACTAACATCCCATCCAGGGGCATGGAAAATATTCTTACTCACTTGGCCCTTTAACTCCCAAGCTCTCATTACTAATTCTCTTTACTGTTTGCCATATAGTTTTTGTGATGTTAATTTGGAGAATTTGGTATTGGATCAACTTCTAATCCTCTAATTAAGATTTCTCTCTATTCTCATCACTTGTCTGCTTGGTGTTTATTGATATTTATCAATATTTATTGATATCACACTCCCATGAGTTAACCCTTTAACTCATGAGAGTTAAAGGGGTAATTCTATAGATTTAACACTAACAGCAGGCAATCGTGAGCTCCTGTACGCAATCACCTCTGACTGGCAGTACCCCATTGTAAATACCAACTTTGGCTTTTTTTTCTTGTAGAGAGTTAGCCAACCAGCATACAGAGAATTTAAGAACAGTGTTGAAGCATGTGATATACAATGAACTGTCCAATGTTCGCAATCCTAACAACATGGTTTTGCTTAGTACTCTGTTCCAGAGCAACCAAGAGAAGGCGGCGAAGGTCTGTAATTTTATTTTGTTCTGTTACTCTATTAGCAGCACTCCTTTTAATTTAATAAATTTGAAAATTTTATTTAGACCCTTTTGCATTTTTCTTCAGTTGCTGGCTATGGTGTTTCAAGACTTACTTACCAACAAGTAAGTGAAATAAATTTAGAATGAAGTGTTTGTGATCTGTACTTCTAGACTCATCAACTGGTAATCATTGATAATAATAAAAAAAATAACTTCTAGGCAGAACTGTGCAGCAGTTTGGAAATGTGATTGTCATTAACACAGGCTTTGTCTATGCAGTCATTAGTTCTTGTTTCAATTATGTATTGTTGACAGGAAATATCATCAATATCAGGTTTTGATTACTGACTGACTGCATGAAACTGCAATCAAACGTAATCAACTGAACTCTATATATCTTTGTTTGATTTGATGTTTTTGCCTCTATTTCCATCTACAGAGAAGATTATTTAAGAGCCTCAAGGGCCTTGTTGAGAGAAGTTGTCAGAGCCCTCAGACATGATATAGACTTTGTGGCATTGTGTCGTGGATTCATGAAGGAAAGAACGGAGACTCAGTTCAGGGATCTGGATGCTGTCATCAAGGTTTGGAAATTTTATAAAAGTTGCAAGAAAAAGTGCTCATCTGGGCAATGGAGTTGGGCTTGTACCAGTGAATCATTCATAGAAGAGGCAATTTGCTGCATGAATGTATGAACTTGTACTGATGTTATATTTTTTCTTCCAAGGAACGCATGCTACTTTCCCTGGCAGATCTTATCACTATGGCAACTTTCCTCAGTATAACGCCCACTGTCAAGGAATCATTCAGCAGTGCATCTGCACGAGGGGAAAAGAGAGGTCAAGTTTAATTGTTTGTTCCTTGCTGCAATGTTTTCAAGTGCAATAAAACTTTGCAGCAGTGTTTATTTTTACTGACTGTTGGTAATATGTTGTTAATTTATTGTAGATGCATCAGTACTGGAGGAGTTTCAAAAGTCTGTGTCCACAATCCAGCGTGACGCTGTTTGGTGGTTGCACATTGTAGTCCCTAAAATGTTCACTCCAAGTGGAAAGGATTTCTTATCATGGTAAGGTGTACATGTGTATATATAAGTAATGAAGAATTTAATAAATACACTGGCAAATATATAATTTATTATGCTTAAAATCTTTTTAATCTCAGCATAACTTTGTTGTGATCAATTAGTAACTGTACATGCATGGTGCAGCCATTTTTTTTTAATTTGCGTCTTTTCATTTTCTAATTTGAGTCATTTTTTTCAAGCATGAATAAAGTGCTCTTCCTTGATTCTGCTGAGAGCTACACTGGAAAAGACAACTGGCCTCCAGAGAATGACAGAAGGTGAAAATATCTTCTAAGAATATCTACTAAATAATATCTATAGAGCTTTTTAAAAAACATTCATATATAAATGCTACAAGCTTGAGGTACATGTATCTGTTGTATGATATGTATTGAGTTGTTTCAATCAGTCATTTTTACTAATTGAAACAACTTGGACTATGAGCATGAGTTAATTTTTTTTTCTTTTTTCCTGAAAGACCAGTGAGTCAAGGATGGAAAGTTGTGATTTGCTGATGTTCATTCATTTCTATCCATTTATTTTTGTAGTTTAGAAAGTGTGTTAGTTTGACTGTTAGTTCTTTGGTATCTCACCATCGGAAAATAAATGCATATTAACTAAAGGTGTTCTATTTCTGTATTTTCTCTAGTTTGTTGCTGAGTATTGTCAGTGAAGTTCCTGTACAAGAAGATACATTGATGAGGACCATTATCATAGGCCTCTCTAATGAGCTGCCACTAACACCAACCGAGACGCTGGAGATAGCAGATTCATTGGTCAGGAGAGTTGCAGCAATCAAGCTGCCATCTTCCTGGATGCAAGGATCACAGTCTGGTCTGTGGAGATTCTTTGCTTAATAGAGATTCATTCCTCCAAGTTTTTCCATCCTTTGTGTGTATTCTTTCTTAGTGTACCTTTAGCTAAATGATATTGTCAGTTTGAGGTCAACAATTTAACAATTGGTTGATATTTCACTATCAGGAGACACATCTCTATCTGTGAATCGTGTGGAGCTCTTGGATGCTGTTCTTAATCTTTGTGCCTATCACCATCCAAAGGACATCATTCTTCCCTCAGGGTATGTTCAAGCTGAATGAATAAAGGGATTAAGTTTCTAAAGAAAATGTGGTGCTGCATCGGTGGTAGAGTACAACAGGGCAGTTTAGTATCATCAATTGAGTTGATAGTTGGCCACTGCAAAGAGGTTAAAGGCTGACATTCAAGCTTTCGCCCTTCATCAGAGCTCTGACAAAGGGCTAATGAAACGTCAGCTTTTAAACTCTTCACAGTGGCCAATTTATGTTATCGGATCGATATCAGTATCTGGGCAACTGCCCACCTACCCCTCCCCTAACCCAACAACAGTCTATTGATAACAAGTCAGAGTTAATGTTGGGTTAGGGGAGGGGTAGGCGGGCAGTTGCCTAGATACTGATATTGATCCATGTTATCAACTCAGTTGATAACAATAAATTACCTTATGTACAAGCTAAGCCTAGATTTGCCATACATTTGTTAGTTTGTGTACATGTAAAGGTTATCTTTTGAACTGTAAATATTATGAGGTCAATTTGCTTTTCAAATAAGTCAATTGTCTCGCCAATTTTATAGATATGCTGCTCCAAAATTAGCAATTGCTAATCTCTACTGGAAAGCTTGGATCTTACTTGCCATAGTAGCTTCTCTCAATCCATCTTCAATAGGTAAGCTAATAAATGGTAAGGTAAATGGTACATATGGTTCAGCTTTATTTAGTCTGTTAAAAGAAAGAAAACACAGAGAAAGCATCATGTGAAAAATATATATTGTGTGATACTTAAAAAGATACTACAGCATAAACATAATCCCTAGGAATATAATTTGTGTTACTTTTATTGTTGGTTTCATAGGGGCATAGGTCAGAGGGTTTTGCAACTGTATTTTAAAGTATTATGGGTGGTCTCCCTCGTTTTAAACACGAAAGGTCAAATAAATTTTCAAACCAGTTGAACAATCCTTTTGTTTAATTCTCAAGAATTCCAAGAAATTCCAATTTTTAGGCAGTTAAGGAGGTACTACATGTGGTAAATTTTACTATTTACTGCCTGAAAAGGAGAACACTGAGTATTAATGAATCTCATTTATTTTAGATCAGTCAAATTACCTAAAGATTAATGGTTCTTATCAAGCTATGAATTGATAAATATTTACAGCAGCCTGAGCTGTGATGTTACACGTCTCTCCACCCTTACTGTTAACATTTTTATCATTAATCTTGTTTTTTTTTTAATTTCAATTTTTGTTTTATTTTGTTTTTCATGAAGGCCAATCTGGATGGGATAACTTCCCGATGCTCAAATGCCTGATGGAAATATTGATGACAAAGTAAGTAAACCAACGTTTAATCCTCTAACTCCCGCGAGTGACTAAAAAGCAAATTCTCCTTTCCTTATCAGCACATTCTCAAGCAGAAGGGTGATGAGAAGGAAGAAAAATATCAATGAAACGATTTTGTTTGATTGAGCACGGAATTCCCAAAGCAAAAATCAAGAGTAATGTATTAGAGACAGTGCAGAGAATTTATATTTTGATCTAGGGAGTGAAAAAGTTACATGAAAACCCTTCTAAATAGCTCATATTTACGTATAGAGTTGTACAATGTACAATATTGTTAATGTTTTGCTCTGTAGCAACTTTGCATTTCCACCACCAACTGCTGCTCTGACAAGCGAAGAAAAGGACGAGATTCTCTCTCAAGAACTTCAGGTATTACCTTGAGAACTTGCCATAATAACATTTCATCATCAGATCTAGCAATTATTTTGATTTACTCTCAAAATTAAACCTGATGCAACAAGGACTTAAAGCCAACCGCTTGATCTGAGTTAAAGTTTATTCTTTCTTTTACATTAGCTACGGAAGAAACACTACTGTACAATTTCCGTCTATCAAACGATTGTGAGGTTTAACACCATGCAATTCTGGAAGGATGGGGTTGGACGGGTGGGGGTTAGGGGCGACGGGGGATAGTGAGGGGGTAACTATCAACAGATTTGCGTTCCAGTTAGGGCGAGTAACCTTAGTGCAATTGGCTTCATTCTATAGAAGCAGGCGAGGGTCATGGAAGCTATAACCTATAAAGTAATACACTGCATTTCTGTTTCTGTATTTGTAGCTGGCACAGGCAGAGAAAGAAGAGATCTTATTGTTTGAGTCGCACTTGGCTGCAGCCACAACAAAAGTGGCCATTACGGAAAGTAACAGCCTGTTACTGAGTCAGCTGATCAGCATGGACCCTGTGTAAGTACAAGTCAATCTTTTCTTTCAGAGGAGTAACACTTAGGAAACGGCTTCACAAGACCGGCAATAGAGAATTACAAGCAAACAAAAACTGTTAAACTTCTCAATTTTGAAGGGTGAGGGTTTTGTTTTTTTCTATCTTCAGAGGACCTGCTCGACGTCCCCCGCAGAGTGTCATTGACCAGCTAAAAGCAACAAACAAGAGTCTCAAACTTGGTCAGATGTTATGCCGCAGTCGCTCGCCTGATTTTTTGTTGGAAATCATCCAAAGACAGGTTAGACACTGTTTTCTGTGAAATCCATTTTTGTGTGGTCGAATTGCGCAATAAGCATTATTTACTCTTTACCTTACTTACCAAAAGCTACATTGTGCGCCTCTTCCCTAGACCTCCGCGCGGCGTGCTAACATCAATTTATGATTATTTTTACACTCGCGACGGACGTCACCGAAAAGGAGGGACTACTCGTAATCTAGGAGAATATGGCCTGACTTCTTGATCACAGGTCATGGAAAATATCGAAAAAGTTCTTGAAAAGGTCATCTAAAGTCATGGAATTTTATGACAACTAAAAGATACAAACCCAGACAATATTTTGCATGTTATTCTTGTGTTATTTCAGGGTACATCACAGAGTATGCCATGGCTGGCAGAACTTGTTCAATCCTCAGAGGGTTCACTGGATGTCCTTCCAGTTCAATGTCTGTGTGAATTTTTGCTCCTGGAAAAAACAGGCGAGAACAACAAAGAACAAGATGAAGGTTCTAGCAAAGAAGTGCAAGATAAGAGAGTTGTAAGTAGCCAGCGCAACATGTTGTGTTTCGATGATTTACGGGCACACACAATTGTAGCACTAAACATTTACAACCTGACATATGGGGTTTATTAAGTGAAAATAATAGACATTTCAAGAAAGCTACCAGTGATGAAAGCCCTTATGGTTGGGATAGAAAAAAATTGCATGAATCTCGTTGTGTTTAGTTGTTTGAATTCCTTTTCACTGAGCTGCTGTATGTTGGTTTTTTTGTTTCAGGATATACAGCGTCACGTCTTAGGACGCCTAAGATCACTATTGTTTGGTTCTGAAGCTGATGCCGACTCCACAGGAGAAGTTTTGGAATATTTCATGAGAAGATTGTCATCTGTACAAACAGCAGAAAGAGATTCAGCAGTTAAGGTAGAATAGACTTGTTTTCTTGTTCTTTATAACGAGTGTTATGGCTCCATTACTTTGTGAGACACAAACTGAAGCGAAGTTTCTTTGATTTATAAATTGTACAATGAACCAATGATGCGAGTGTTCTGCATGGTTAGGCAAGCCATTTTCAACGGCAAGAGAACCTTTAGAACGGATTATCAGGTATTGCGGTAAAATACTGTTGTAATGTTGTTTGAACCATTAATTTAGGGCTTGGAGCTAGTTCTATCCCAAGATTCAATTAAAGTGGGAGATCACGTGACTGTGGTGTGCGAGGAGGAGTTGGAGGGTGATGCCATGATTACCACCATGGAAGAATTGTTCTCGCCGCCATTTCCTACAGCCAGCACAATGACCAAGACTCATAAATGGCTGTTGGTGAATTTACCCAGTCTGCCGCACTTTGAAACTGTCAGAGCCACCTGCTGTTTTGCTTTGAGACAGGTAAGCTATAGGGAATATTATTCTTCAGCCTAAGAGGGGAACATTGTAACTTTTTTTTTAACGATATCAGTCATTAAATGTATGCCATATTGAGGAGGGATGCGCTCATCCATGTAAATACCTACTAGCGCTGTCTTATGATCGGCTCTGTTTGTCGGGTCAAACACATTTCAGGCTTTCCCGCCTTCTACTTTTATGAAGTAAGATCTGTATTTTCAGCCCTGATTTGTAAAACTATTTCGTCCCCATTAAAGGGGAAACACTCGCAACATATTTAGAAAATGTTGTGACTGTTAAATTATTTCTAATAAGACGACTTGTAGATGGAGTAGATGATGAGAAGTGTAACACATGATTCTGCCCTCACTAGTCATGTCAAGTTGAGATTATCTCTGAGAGAACAAAAGCATATCTGATGTTCCTGGCCGAGCATTGCACTGACAATGGCGAGGAAGAGTTCTTAGCCACAGTTATTGTGAGTACTTTGTTATTTTAAACATGTCGTTGAATTTTCCTGGTCTGTTTTATTTCTTATGTTATCTTGTTCTTGTTGAATCACATAGTTACTATAGTACTGTTGCATTCCCAGTTAAGTCTTGTCTTTCGTCCAAGCACTGTCAGGTTTCTCTTGACTGTACAGATAGAAAAATATGATAATTCCCTATGTCCAAAATCCACTTTCTTTAAACAGGGAGAATTGTTGGAGACGAAAATTGCTATCGAATATGGTTGACGAGGAGACATGTCAAGGGAATTGTGAATGGTTGTAGAAGAGAAATTCAAAATTTGATTCCAGGAAGTTTCGCTTTATAAGTCACGGTGGTCTTTTCTAAAGTGAACAAAGAGAAAGATTTTCATATTAAGCGCGCTTACCAAGGAAAACCTGCTTCTTAACAGTTGATAATGAAAATATTGTGTCCTTTGCCTTTGAATTCAGGACATTGCACAGCTGATAATCGAGCGGCCGACCATTATGACTCCAGTACTCGGAGAAGGCCGCACTGGACAAGAAACTTACCAAGCACTGTTGAGGCTGTATGCCATTGCCTTACAACAAGCCATTGATATGCAAGAAGGGAGTTTCTCTTGGGTAAGCTAACAAGCTTGAACAAGGTTAGCCTTTAAAATCAAGTTATTTCTAAACACGAGCCGAGTAGCTCTGCCTGCTTAGCACTAGGTGACTACTTGTAAAAACTGCCCCTCTATGGGATGCTAGTCCTCGAGAGAGCTTCATAATTGTAGTCGTAAACTGCCTACTATATAAGATGTCATTTGATGGGAATGAGATTAAAATTATGGTTCACGGTTTGTATTTTTGCAGCAGGAAACACAAGACCAGTTGTTTGTGCAGTGGTCCAAGGACACAGAGTATTCTGGGAAGGCAGCTACTCTACACGTGTTGGTAATCCACGCTATGATTGTGTTACTGACTTACGGAGAACCCCAAGGTTAGTCAACAAATTATTCTCTTAATGCAGACAGATTTACTTTAGAGTTACACATGTAACAAAAAGATATTTCGCGCTTTTTGATCGAGAGACTTTAAGGCAAGATAAAGTCGTTAGCCTCGTGTCGTTTACTCGGCAAAGACCCCTAACTTTCATTTCCCTTCCTTCACTGATGATGATAATTTGCTGTCAAAGTGTTAAGGTTAAGGTTGACAATTTTTAACTACAGTAAAGATAGGGGAGTAGACTTATATTCCATCTAGAAATGCTAGTTATCGCGATGCAATAAGTTCAGTTTAAACAAGGGACAACATTATGGTCTGTTCATCTTGAAAAATGTAGCCAATTTTTTTTTTCTCTTTTAAGGGTCGTATAAACTTTTTGCCATCCTTTACCATCCGTGAACCTTTTTCGGCTTATTATTATCATATTTTTTAAAACTATGATTTTGACGTTATCTTACATTTAAAGGCGTATTTTAACACAAATGAATCAACGGTCGAAGTTTTTGTCTCTCCAGGAGATGTAAGTCTGTACACCACTTTACTGAATGCCTGGTGCCCTGAATATGGACAGGTCAAGGTCTATCTGACAGACACGGGAGAGGAGGCCATTCTGCTGCAGGAGTGGCTCAGACTGCGCATGATCAGGTCCCAGGTCTCCAGAGTGGTCGATGCCGGTAAGCATTACCTTTTTTGACAAGGAGCCCAACTCACGTGATACAGCAAGAAACCCTGAACCTTCGTAATGCCCTTGAGTGATCCACATGTAATTACTCCTGACAATATCAACTAAACAAGTGGTCTTAAATGATAAAATTAGCACCTAGAGGGGGGGGGGGGAGAGGGTGATGTCGTCAGAAAGACCAAATTCTGTGGACAAATTCATGAAAAAATGTTGATCGTGAAACCGAAATACTGGTTCTTTTTCAGGAATTTGTTGTGATAGTCTTTTTTCTTTGTAATTTCTCAGCTTTAAGTGAGTTGGTGCCATCGCAGCTTGTGCTGTTTGCTCAGTCGTTTGGAATCCCAGTCAGTAGCATGAGGTGAGAAACACAAACACGTGCTACGCTCTGAGGGCTGTAAAGAATTTATAAACCATTCAACGGGTCTTACAACGGCCTTTTCCAGTTCCATGATGTATTACATGTGGTCAGAAATGGTCAAATGACCCTAAGTAAGGCAAGAAAAAGTTATACCATATCCTATCGTATGATTCGGACCGAGACCCTGACACGCCATACAAGTGCTTCAAAAAAATGAACAACTAAAAGTAAAAGCAAAACTATTGATTGAGAAAAAAGACAATCTATACCAGGAGCCCATTAGTAATGGGTTCAGGTCTATACTTAAATTTGCTGGCAACCGAAAGGAAATATAAACAAAAATTTCTCAAGAATATGCATGACATTCTTTGTCCTGATGTTCCTCAACTTTCTTTTTCTCACCCATTTTATATTTTAGCAAGCTTCTTCAACAGCTGGACAAGGCGACTGAGGAGGACCCTGTCGGTGTAGAAGAAGCTGTGCTGGATAAAGGTTTGAATTACCAACTTTCTATTTTCATGTTAATTTTTTCTACCTTATGCATGTCCAATTAATGCCGACTTTGTTCCCGGTACCTTTGTTTCAAAGCCATGTGTCGTATTTAATGAACTGTACACGTGTTGTGATTGGTCCGCAAGTACCAATGATCTCCCAGAGAACAGAAGTTTACGATGTCTTCTTTGGTTATTTGTTTGTTTGTAGAACGCAAAGCCATTGAATTTCATGTTTTGGTGCGTTCACAAGTAGATCACAAAAGAAATAAAATACGGACAGCAGAAAAATCAGTGACACACTTGCTTATCGCCATCGTGCCACGTTTTTCTTCGAAATTAATACAAAAAGTCATTATGGATCTGAACAGAAGGTTGAGAATTACATGGAATCTTTCAGATAGTTATTGAACTCATTATGTCAAAAGACTTCGACTATCCTCATGGACGTTCAAACGCTCTACTAACAGTGTATCTTACCCTACCAGGTTATATGGTGCAGCTTGTTGAGGTTCAACAACTTCGTGGAGCTAAAGGTGGGGATTTGTTTTGCTGTTTACTGACCGGAGAAACGCCAGAAAAGAAAGACAGTAAGTATTTATTTATTTTTATCGAGTAGCTGCCTTATTGAGCTCTGTTTTACACTAATACCTTTATCTTAAAGCTTCTTTTCTTAAGATATCACCAACAAGTTTTTCCTGATTAAGTCGCATTTCTCGAAAAACGGCAAACAAATTTTGATCAAGGAGAGTTTTTAAGGGAAACCTGCCAATGACTGTATTTACTAGTGCAGTTGACTTGACATAAATATGACAAGGGAATTGTGACGGGTGTCATGGAAATTCTACGGAAGTAAGTTCTCGAACCGACTTGGTTTGAAAGAATTTTTTTCTACAGCATATTAGTAGTGAACCACTTCTCCTTTAGAAAGAAAAATGATGGTGAAATGTGGGTTCACTGAACTTTACTTTCCCCTATCTTCCCTCCTAGTCATTACTACCTTGTAACCTTATCATTTTGCACTCACAGACAGTAATTTGGCAGCGCTCGATGGAGGAATCACTCCATTACCGTTGGCTGCTCTGCCAGAGATACCACACGCTAAAGACGAAGACATGAGGTTTGATGATACATCTTTTACTCGGCATGCAAGCTTTAAGGAAATATTGCAAATTTTTTTTCCGCAACTGGTAACGAATATCGAATCGGGTCTTCGAATAATTGTTTTATCAGTAGAGATATGCCACACCTCTGATAACTCTTTGGTATTTGTTCCTAGTAGCGACGAATCTTTTACCAACAAGCAGATTGCAGATGAGGTGTTCAAGGTAAGAATAACAGAAAGCCTTCGCATTTTCAGGCAACGATGAAAAACATTTGTACTAAAATACATGCAAAACTCGGTTTTTTTTTCTTCAAATTTTTTAGATTTTTCTGTCACCCGAGAGCGAAAGTTCAAAAGAACATTACAGCATTGAAACTCGTGTTAAAAAGGTAAGAAAGTTTTCTCTGTTCGGACAACAAGGGAGTGTCTCTATGGTGTGTATTTGTCATCATTGTCACCCTGAATCTATGCTTGGCAGGAATTTCGTCTACTTGTTACCTAAAAAAATTACAGGCAATCAGAAAGCAATTTTCAGCAAATGGATCACATCAAAGAAACAAGCGCGCAAAACCGCCTAAGTCAACCGAGGACTTTGATAAAGTTACAACATTTTTAAATTGTTGAAATTGATACAGTTGTGAGGAAAAAGGTTGTAATCCTTTCTTAAAACATAGTTCCAGGTTAAGAGTAAACCTCGCCTAAGTTTTTGGATATTTATTTCTTCCTCCCTCAGATACTGACCAAAGATCTGATTAACTCAAACCGAGGGGAAATTCCAGAGGACTCACTCGCGGAACAAATCATGCACAAGTTTATCGCAGTAATAATATTTTCAATTTTTGTCCAATTTTTGTCATCTTTGACCCATTTTTAATCAGTTGATAAGTGTCTTTAGATTCCTTACCTGTCGTATTTGGATAATAAATCATTCCAACCACCCTTTTCTTCAATTTGAGCCCGAACGACGACTTGGCGTACATTTTCTCCTTACTGTGTGTCTGTTGTGTGAGGTTTCCCGTTTTCTCCCTCAACTCCCTTTAATGTGCATACGAGTAGTCTTTTTCCCTTGAATTCTCGTGTTCTCTTACGCTCTTTGTAACTTCCATAAAAACTCTTTATCTGTTTCAAAACTGTGTTACCATGCTTAATCGCGTCGACAAAATGTTTTAAGATGGGAAGAAGCTGTATTTGTTATACTGACCTGTGTACTCTTTGTAGGTTTTGGATTCTGATGATAGCCAGAGATTACTGGATGGGATGTTGAATAAGACAGCTCTATCTTGTTCCATTCTAAGGCTTTTAAGATCTAGACAGGTTTGTAATCTTTCCGCTACAGCTCCTCGCATCTGTCTATATTCTTATTACTGATATTTAACTTTTGATGTCTTCCAGATGGCATTGACAAGGAAAGGAATTCATTGTAGTTTTTTTGACACCATCAGTAAATTGTCGCGCCACAGTCTTGCAGGTTAGTCAGTATGATTGGCAGCTATTTAAGGCAAATTTCTCAATTCTGATTGGTTATTCGCGCGTCTTCTGTTCACGATGTGGGCGCAATTAACGTTGGTTTCTAATTACAGTTTTTTTGTAATTGATTGGATGTTTTTGTTATGGACACCTGTGTACGTCGATTGCATGCACTCAATTGGGTTCTGAGTAATTTTTGTTAACAGACCGTTTGGCACCTGGTTTAGAAAATAACACTGACGTTTTCCAATTAGAGAAGTCCAAAGAATTCTTGACCTCAAAGTATTTAATTTTTGTTGAAACAATTGGCTAGCGATTGGTGTTCTTGTTGTGGGGTAGTCGTACTGACGAGTGATTTTAATTTATCCTCGCTCTTAATTTGTACTTGATCTTATAAGTTATTCATATTTACTACTTGAGTTATTGATTTGAAATAAATGTACGATCAACCAATTAGTTCAACGAATTTTGCTCTGGCCAATCACGACAAGGCGAATCATCTAATCAGCCAATCATGAAATAAAACATAATCAGCGTCGAGCGCGTGAAAACTGTAACAGTGCAGGAGGGAAGTGTTAGATGTATAACTACATGAGTTGTGTTGGAAAACAGAAATAAATGAAACATAAACAGGACTTATTCTTTTTTCCTTTTTTAGATGGGCCACTAAGTGCTGCTGTTTCACAGTACAAGAAACAATTAGGAATTAAAGAACAGTCACAACCATGTAAGAACAGAGCTTTCCACTTTGTTATTACCAACTTTTGTGGGAGCAGCTTGGCATCCACTCTCAAACATTCAGTGATAAGCGGGACGTTTGCATGTGCATGTTAGAGATTTACAGGGTTTCAACTGATGATGATGTTGCCAAAAGAAGAAAAATACATTCAAGAAATTTTAATTCTGGGGGTTTCTTTTTCTTTCAATACTCAGCGAAAACAACGCGCATGGTTGCCCATATTTCCTTAAGTAAAATCATTAGGCAGATAAGGCTATAGTAAAAGAAACTTTTCTTGATCTCATTGGCATTTTTTTTTTCTCTTCCTCTTACCCGTATTTTAGCTGGAAATGTCCTCGAACAAATTGCGTCAAATGCAAAGGCTGATTATGCTTCTCTGGTCAAAAAGTTTCTGTCTGCATGTAAACATCGCACGGTGAAGCCAGATTCTATCAATGAAGAGATGGCAGTCAAAGGTTAGAGCTGCTAATAAACTTTGTGATATCCTTTAAGTAGTTGACTTATGTAAAGTCATATTGAAATGGTGATTAGAGTTAGTCTTGAATTGCCTGTTTTCCTTTTGTTTGGCAAAGATAAGCTGGCAAATTTGCATATTTTGAAACCTTTTCTCTTCAATCTAGCTTGTTTGAAACTTAAAGAAGCGAACTCTCCGCTCTACGAGGATTTCATTAAGGCCATCACCAAAACGCTTATTTCAAGTAGAATTAAGAAAGATTCTGATTCGAATACGGCGGTATGGACACCGCAGCAGTCTCTACCCTTGAAGACATGCTCAAAAATCCTCGTCAAGCTTCTTGAAGAGTCCGATGGAACAGACTCGTCCCGTGACCATTTGTCTAACGGGCTGTTAGTGGACTGGTACGAGATAGTGGATCCGGAAATTGTCCACGTTCACCCTCTGTTGCAGCGGCAGCTTCTGTTCCAGCGGCAGCTTCTGTTCCAGGACAGAGAGAGCATGCCCAGCGGGGACAGGTCGCTGACTGGTCACGAGGAGCGCTCGCCATCCAAATATCTCTTGAGTTTGCTAGCGCATCAGGCATGCTGGGAAACTTTGCAGGACTGCTTGGATTGGCTACTGGGTCAAAATGACAGAGGAAACAGGTATGAACTGGAAAATCAGGAAAGCGCTCAAAGTTGTCTGAAAACCAAGAGTAGGAATAACAAGCTAGTAGGTGAATCATGTTATCCGGCGAATGATTCGTTAGGGAGATTAGAATGTAACGATGTTGTTGCTTATCGTGAGCGAATGTACCTTTTCACTGAACAAATCGGTTTGTTTATTTTAAGGCTAAATCCAACAACTGCTTTGGATTTTGTGTGGACCTGCTTTCATTGTCCTCGACTTTGGCAAGGCAGAGATCAAAAGTCTACCGCTGTGGGCAGTCAAGGAACCAATTCTGTAAGTAAACATTTTAAAGCTCATTGTAAAGCCTTGGGAATGTGGCATCTCCTACTGTGAGTTGTCACCTTCAACATTGCCGTTTTTGTTTATTATATGTCATATCTTTTCTTTATGATTGTTTCCACAGGCGGTTTTTGAAAAGCCAGTCCTTGATTTGAGCCCAGCCCAGGTCTTCTCGCTTACAGGTTTCATTTTGTCCGAGCTTTCTTCTTGCGTTGAGGAATGGTGCGAAAGAAAAGGTACGCCCTAATAGTTATCACAAAACCCGTAAAGCTAAAAAAATATTTTTTCACGTAACTTTGCTTTTCTCTCGCCAAGGTCCCTGGTACAAGCGTTTCCTTGAAGAAATAAAAGATGGAAACCAGGTTATGTCGGGAGAAATCAGGTAAGATACGGAGTGAAGGAATTTTTCAGATCAACTCACCACTTCTCCTCACTCTGAAAACAAGTTGTAAGGAGATTTTTACATGAATATCACGCATTTATCGCTTGCCAGGGACAAGACCTACAAAAAGTGACATTCCCAAACTGAGAAAACAACTGCGGTTGAGATAGTACTGCCCCAACAAGTCTCGATCTGTTTTGCAGTAAGTATGTTGAACACTGAGTACACTGGTTTCAATCTTTCAGGGAGGATGTTGAGCAATTTGCAGCGAAAGTGTTAGGGAGTAGACTTCAGTTGATCACACTCTGTTGCCATGGTGATAAGAAGAAGTTTCAATCTGCGGTCAGTTGTGCTTTGAACAGCTCCAGGTAAAGGAAATACATATTCTATAAGAATGAGGAGTTGGGCAGTGGTTGAAGGCGAGATTACACACATTTGTTGAATAAATCAGGAAAATTATCACAGTTTTACAACGTTTCACAAGGTTTGGATTGTTGCATCGGTTTATTAATCCACCAATAATTCCTTAATCTTTAATACTATAGTATGGTAAAATGCATTGACATAAAAACATCAGCAACTTAAAGGAAATGTCTAGGATTAAATTTTTCCTAGGTTTGAAAATTTCGAAAATGTCTAAGCATGTGTATTATTTCAATTTGTCACTAAAGGAAACAAGAATTGAACCTGTTTAAAAAAGTTATTGAACCAAAGAAAAAATTGAACCCGAATGTCAGCAATCATTTTATGATTTAAATCTAGAAAGTTAGGGGTATAATCTTCTTATTTCATCGAATCTACGACCAAATCTCAAACGTTATCCAATTGTTTTTCTGTTTTTTCATGTAATAGATGGTCGAAATGGTTCACAGGTCAGTTTTTGGTTCAACTTTACCTCGCTCAGCCAAGGGTAATGAGACATGTCAAGAATTTCCGGTTCTTGACAACTTCCAGTGTCGTTAGTCAGTCACGCTATTGTCAGGTATGTAACGCTTCTCCTTTGTCATGTGATCGTTTTATATTGCCTTCTACTTCAAGTACCTTTTTTCTAATATGAATGTTGTGCCGCGTAGCACTGGGAACACAAATGGTGAAACAGAGAATTAACTATCCGGAGGTCGTGGGTTCGATTCCCACCGAGGTCAAAAGATTTTTTCTTTGCCTCGTGTGGTTCCCTGTTTCCCTTTATTAGGGCTAACGCCCTGTGGGTTATTCATGGGTTTAAATAGCACTTTAATTTACACTTCGTAGTTAATTCTCTGTTTCACCATTTGTGTTCCCAGTGCTACGCGGCACAACATTCATATGTACCCTTACTTTCTCTTCGCCGCGATTCACCATCCTAAATCGTCCCCGACTTTCTCTGTGCGACCTCGTAGCTCAGTCGGCAGAGTAACGGTAGATCTAATCCGGAGGTCGTGGGTTCGATTCCCACCGAGGTCAAAAGATTTTTTCTTTGCCTCGTGTGGTTCCCTGTTTCCCTTTATTAGGGCTAACGCCCTGTGGGTTATTCATGGGTTTAAATAGCACTTTAATTTACACTTCAGAGTTAATTCTCTGTTTCACCTTTTTTTTAATAGTTGGATGTCCTGTGCCACCGTGTGTTGTCGAGTCTGGCTGAATCGAAGCCTGGTAAGGAGTACGAAGACAGAGCTTACAACTCAAGTCTACTATTGAAGAAACTGGCTTGTGAACATCCCATGCTTTTACTAAGGTACATTCTTACGATACTGGAGCACGAACAGTTGTCGTTGTGCGGTTTATCTATTTCAAACGCAGTGTTTTCATGAAATTAGGTACTTCGAGAGAATGACGCGAGTTTTCGTGCAGACCGATCACGGAGCAGAGCGAAGCAGAACTTTTGGAATTGGGGATTACTTTCTAATTTAAATGGAAAGCGTGAAGCGTGAAGCCACCTTCGAATAATGATAAACTCCCTGATGGTTCAATTTCATCTGGTTGCTGTGCCATTTTGTTTGTATCCAGTTATCCTCCGGGGAGGACAAAGTAATTTCGTGAATAGTATCCCATGCTGAAACACAGCATACCAGGATGGAACTCAAACTAATCAATCGATCCAGGTTCCTACGAATTATTAATCAGGCCACGTGACCGTAGATACCATCAGGAGTTAAAAAGTTCTTTTCCTTATCTTTTATAAGGCATCTGCCCATGATTGCGGCACAGCTCAGAGGCCGTGTGCATCTAAAGCATAAGGAGTTTATCAATCAGCAACATCTCCTCGTCTTCTCACACATCTTGGGAGTTCTGGATCTTCTAAGACCGCATATCTTCAGATATGACAAGGTTTGAAACTCACAACATACCTCTTTGTATCTGAGCAGTTAGATTTAAAGGCCGGCCATACGAGATGACGAGTCACCGCGGATCATTTTATAGTTACCTTTCCCTCATTGTATAAATTGAAACCCGTTTTTTACCCGTCTGCAGGGTAAAGTGGTTTTCACAATCATCTTTGCACAGGTAGCGAATTTCCTCTGACTGGAACTTTCTGTTGCATTGTACCGTTGCATTGTATTTCGATGATGTAGCAAACTACTGTTTGATTCGATATAACATCTTGGAAAAAATTTCGCCGAGCACCTAGCTGTCGTATTATTAGTGCTGCCTTCAGTGTTCTTGTGGTACCTCTTATAGAGAAAATGAAGTAAGGTGTAAGAATGATAGTTTTTTCTTCAGACTTCAACATGCGAACCCAGACGATAAACGGAAAAGTACCCACGAGCACTTACCCAGGTTAACATTATGTTCTCCACTTACAGACTAGTTAAGCCTTGTTCGCTTTTTGCCTGGGGTTTCAATACTGTCACTGTTAGACGCATTAGTCAAACAGCTTAAGTCACAAAGCTCTCTCAAGAGTGCGGTTTTCAACTACAAAACATCTTTTTCATTATTTTTTTTACACAGCTCATTCAAGAAGGCTTGAGGGACACCTTACAAGCGTACTTTGGCCTTATTCAGGTATGAGTGAAGAATGTTTTGTGTAGCGTTTTAAAAGCATTTTCAGAGAGACATTGCTCAGTCAAGAATAAGGAGAATTTCTTTGACACCCTCATGCACAGTTTTGGTTCTTTCTCAGGGTGAGTGTCTTCATCACAAAGAGCTGGCCGCGGTTGTTACAAAGTTGATGCCTTTTCTTCAGCATTTCTGTGCAGAATGTCCTGATCAAGCTTCTACAGTTCTTCAGAAGAGAGTCTCATTGTTCCAGTAAGTGTCTGGACTATTTAAAACACACTTTGTGTTTTCTCAAAATCTGTTTATTTTATTGCGAAGTGTTGAATTTCCGTCTATGTACACTCTATCAACTAAATGAGCGGATTTCTTCGAATAAAAATCCTAATATAAATCCCAATTTTTGTGTTACTGTTGAAGGGACCTGTTACAAGAGTTCCCTGCCCTCCCTTCCCTTCAAAGTGTGGTGAGCGCCATCTCACTTTCCTCGAGCCCGCACTCAGATGACCCCTTGACCCACGTCAGCGTTACTCTAGGACCATCATCGGAAGGAGCTCCATCAAGTACACAACTTAAGGTCCGGTCTGTTATTACACCACCTGAGAGCATCTCGTGGTCATCAGCACAGCTCGCTCCTTTTGTACAGCGGCTTTCTCCTGGACAGCCCCTTGATGGTAGAGTAGATCTCTTGCATTCATCTTCAAACTTTTCCACAGTTGTCCATTCGAGTGGTTACATAAAAATGCTCTTTATTAAGAAAAATCCAGCTACTTGACTCGAGTTTGCCCTCGTTTCTTTCGTGCTGCAGATGTGTTAAAGGTTCTTGGTGACTTGGATGAAACGTCTAAAAGAAGAGTAGACATTTTGGATCATTTTGTGGTGAGTTCCAGTCTTGTTAAAAGGGACAGGCAGTTTTCGAAATCGAACTGTAGTTGCATGACAAGCTTTCGAGTCGTTTTGGTCGTTTTCCCAGAACAATGGCATGGTTAAGATTTAATCGATTTGCTTACGGTTTGATTTCAATGAAAAGGCAATTTCCTTTTTTTATCTTCTGTTTGTTTTCAGCCTCATCTGGTTCGACTTCTCTCTGATGCAACGAGTACCTGTCGGACCCAGGCGCACACTCTACTACTGCGGCACATTCGGCAGAGCCCAGGGTATGTTTCCTAATCAGTTTCCTATTCAGTACTCTCTAAAGCGAAGGAAAGTGAACGGAAAACTGAGAGACTGTGACTGTTCATACTAACAGCCTTTTCAAGGCAGTGTATTGTTTTCCTTCTCCCGATTTAATAGGTGTACTTTACGTCATTGCTTTCTCGCGCGTTCATTTCAGTTAACTTGTCTTATACTCCCAAGTGGAATTAAATTCTGAGATAGATAATTTTCTGGCCAAAAAGCATGAAAAATGAAATAGCGAGGGTCAATCCTTGACATTTTCATTCGATTTCAGCGGACTAACCATTATCGCTCATGTCTCTTGTGCATCGGTGGAGCACGTCGGGTGTGGGTCCAGGATTTTTATGTCTCTGTTGAAGGCGGAATCGCGAGTTTCGATTACGCTTTTTGGATCAGTGCCTCTTCTCCAAATTTGTCCTTTGTCTTGTTTAAAGAGTCGGTTTCGACCGCCACGGATTCGGCGTCTGTAGGACGGAATGTAGAGATCGAGCTTGTTCATGAGGTTATCGGATTCCACCATATCATAACCAACTATATTATCAACCACCAACGTCGTCCTATGTTTTTGACGCGCTTCTACGCTTGAATTACTCGCAGCCGGGTAGAAGGAAGTGACTGCAGTTATAACTTGTATTATGCAATCAAACTCATTCAAGCTCAACCATATACTCTGCACGTGTTTTTCTGATAGGATGGCTGTTAAGTTTGTAGAGACATACATGGATTGTCTTAATTCAACGGAGCCGGACGTGATTTTGACGGCCTCAAAATTCCTGCCCGAATTTATTGTCCTGTGTAACGGTAAGTACGGGAAATCGCATCAACGTTTTAATTTAAGCCGGTTACCAGCGGTCTACCGTTGTCTGCTTAACCTGCGTGCAAGCTCTCGTGTTTGGGTTTCGCCTTTCGGCACAGCCACCCACTACATTAACAGAGGCTGCTTTTGGAGAAAATGTTTTGAATCCCCTTAAGGCGCTTGATGTCTTAAATGGTCGTAAACTTGCACGTTGCCGTTGGCGAGCATTTCCTTCCATTTCTTTGCTATATTCTTAACCCAGCTTAAGTTTTCATGTTTCATCACATAAGACGATGCAGGGTCTATACAAATTGTACCGCGATTTCTAGAAACTTCTCGTCTTTACTTTTTTCGCTCTAAAATTGGACAAGTTATTGTTGTTCAGAATACGTTAGAAATCGTTTGGGTCCGATTTTGGATTTCTCCCAGTTTTTAATTATTATTTTTTTTCATTTATCTTAGAACACTCCGACTCGTTACTTCAAAAGATGTTTTCTCTAGCTGTTTATGAAGCTCACGATGTTGGAATTCCCTTGTTAAAAAGTATACAGCTGCTGAACTTACATTAACGTGGCATCTCCACCGCCAAACTGTGACTAAGAACAATCTGTAATTTTACAGTTTTTAGTCGTCACGCTGTTTTCCCATCAAAGGACTTCTATTGGCAAACCCTGAGAGTTGAACACTCCTGTGATCTGTTATTCTAAAGACTGATCCTATTGTAAATTCTCCTTTTTAATTTCAACACAATTACCTTTCAGAAAACTGGACTTGAGAAGTAAGAAAGTTAAGATAAACAGAAAATGTTGTCTCTATTATTGAACAAATTCTCAAGACCAGCCAAGAAATCAATGTATCGTTATTAATTGGATAAATTTGCATTAGCATCTTGAAAGTAAAAAATGTTATCGATTATGTAGCAGAGCAATATCATTCCAGCTAGCCCCTTGCACTGAAACAGAGTTTTGACTGACGGACGAGTTTGCTACTGTAATGATAATTTCAGAAGAATTGTATCCTCGTGTAGTCTCGCTGTGGGTATTTACACTCGACTGCGTCTCGCCAAATTACGAACCAAACTCGCGTCGAAGCGTACCAAAAAGGTACAATTAGTTATGGATTTTGGTCACTATTTCTCTAACGTGATTTAATGTAATCTTGATTTTTAACCAGACCCCGTTAATGTAAGCACTAAGATAGTGTGAGTTGATTTTATAAGACTTACGAACACCGTCCAACACCCTTAAGCGCTGTCACCCCTGCTGTCGCGTTTTCATTTTGTTATGTTAGCATCCAAACACCCACAGCTTGAGACTTCAGCTTATGAAAATACTGAAAAACACAATTACAAAGAACAAGAAAACAAACTGTGAAAGCCAAAAGCAATTGTGTTATTTCGGGGGTGGACAACTTTGCTCCTGCAGTTTTTTTGTTTGGTTTTGTTTTTGTTTTTTTTGTTTATATCTCCTACTTTGCCGAGAATCTTATCAAGCTGCACATCCCAGTTCAAACTTATTTTTCTCATGTCTAAGTGGCCTTGGACACAAATTTTTTTAAAACTTTTAGAAACGTTTAATTCTGTGCGAAGTACCGTGACAAGAGCGGATTCAATTAATTAACGCGCAAATTTCTTTCGAATTAAAAGGTCAAATTGCGCGTGTGTAGGCGTCTTAGAAGTGTGTTGTTTAGACTAGTTTGATTGTGTCATAGGACTGTTGTGTTCGTGTGAAAGGTGATATTAGGTTACACAAGAAATCACCTTTCTGTGCGATTATCGTACAACTGTCGTTGGTCTTTTTCATTAGTTGATGAGAAAATGCCATACATATAATGGTCAAAGAGTCTTTGGAAAATCTTTTTTTAAAGTGGGCATGAAATAGTAACCTCACGGCCAATTTGACTATGAAAAAAGTTAGTTAATATCTTTCATCGGAACACAATTTGATTCAAATCGCTTTATTTATTGAGCAAATAATAGAATATCAATCGTTAGCTTATTTTGGGCAACTGGAAGATTTTTTTTCATGAATGAATGATTACAATGAAATTAAAACCGCCAACTAATTTGTTTTCACAGTAACTTGACCGCTGTGCATGTATAGTTAAGCACTCTATATTTCTGTTTGCTTTTACGTTGTTCGAATCGCCATACTCTGTCAAGGTCAACCTACCACAGTAAAAATTTGGGGAAGAAAAATAAAACTTCCTCCTCGTAACGATTCTTCAGTGCAACAAAATCCAACAAATTATTGTGGTACAGGAACATTTTCCTTTCGTTTTGTTGGATTGAAAACAAAAAGATGAAATCAACATAATTTACTGATTTTTATTAGAAAAATAATGTTGACTAATTATAATGTCACGGTTACTGAAGATTTCCTGATTGGCACGAAGTCGCAGAGACGTTTGAATACGAAATATAAACTAAAACCCATTTGACGTGGTTAATTCAAACATTTGTACCGTTTGTGAGCTTCATTGCATTGATTACGTCCAAAATTTTTCTAGAAGGAAGTTGGCGTGGTTTAGCTTGTTTTCGTTGAGACTAAGCAGGAAAAACATGTCGACCTCTAATGGGTTTGTTTTTATTCTTTTTCCTTTTCATATCTCTTTCATATCCGATATAGCTGTGATGATTTTAAAATTACGAAAATTTTTTTTGCTAGGATGTTTTTTGAGCCATAAAAATGATGATTTTTTTTAAATGTAAACCGAGGAACATCTGCCTTCTCGACCCTGCTTATGTAACTATTTTGTTATTTCACACGCAACTTACAGCTCTGTTCACTTCTGCCTATTTTGGTTTTCAGAAAACTGCATCTTTACAAATTGCAAAGGTAATTTTAGCCGGCAGTGTCTTACTTCAGTTATCTTTCAATGGAACCGTTCAAATGTGATTTTTCCATCCCGTTTTCACACTGAAAACAAAACAAGAACACATATCGTGAACATGAGTGCCTTTTCGCGTGAATTTTGACTCCTTCAGTTTACACACCTTGATCTGTGTCAGTCGAGCTTGATATCGCTGCGGTGTCACCACCAGCCTCCGAACTCGGTGTACCGAATACTCGTAGTCTGGCCTCTTGCCACATATTTTTACATAGATCCTGCTGCATTTCATTAAAAACTTGCTTTTCGACTTCGGGAGCAAGTTTTTTAAAGATCTTGCCCCTGCGCTGTGATCCAGGCGACTGTCTGTTGCATAGTCCTTCAGCGACTTCTAACAGCGAACTGCTCTGTTTCGCCGCTTCAGATTTGCAGGCTTCTGAAATCTTCACAAACACGTTTTCATTCTCGTCATCTTCCATGTGAATAGAGAAGCTTTTGCCTATTTTGTTCAGTGTATTTTTCCGTCTAAGTGTCGTCTCTGTATCGCAAAGGGTCCCACTTTCTTCCAAGTGTACTTGTTCACTGCTTGTCATTTCTGCCATATTTCAGCTTGTTCTACTGATACTATTCACGTCGCCCGCTTCATAACATTTAACACCGCTAATCTGCATAGTGAAGTCTTTAAAACGTCTGGTTCGCTTCTCATTTCCATAACATAATTACATTCTTTTGTTCTCAGATCTTAACGATACCCACGCCATACACGAAATTTAGTAGTATTTTATGCCCAAGTAAAATGTCTAGTTTTGTCTTCATTGGAAATACAGCCCAAACCTTGCCGGACTCAGGAAGTCTTGGCTACTTGAATGAAATGATTTACCGCTTGCAAATATGATAATTACGATCTTGAGGGCATTGTTACTCTTGATGCGATAACACGATAACAAATTACAAAATGCGAGCCAAGTTCTCTTTTCTCAAGGGTATTCAGAGTATTTCGTGTGCCGTTAAAATTTCTCGGTGGCCTTTGTTTGTCAAAGTACAACACTAAATTCTATTCTTTCGGTAGGATTTGATCTAATGTAGACGAAGTGGCTGGTAGAGTGCGAAACTCGAGAAACCCTCTGCGCTAGAAACTCATGAAAAGCGATCATTAACACACGAGCCACAGCTCTTTCAACATCAGTGCTCATTTACAGCCGTTTGGGAGTACTGATAAATATCTTAAATAAAACACCTGCAAATGGTATTTTAAAACAGATAAACACCCACAAATTTCAGGTTTGTGTTCATTTATTCTTTTTCTTCATTATCCCGTTTTTTTTTTTTAATTTCTTTCTGTTTTAAATGGGTTACCGTGGTATTTCATGATAAAATTCTTTAAAATATTTAATTTTTCCCTCATTGCTAACTGAAGTATTTCGCGGTAAGCGCAGTCTTACTTTCTATGGCGGAAATTCTGGCGATGTAATGCCTTCCTTGAAATCATGTTATCTGAGAGGAAATCTTTATAAAGCTCATCAATATACCCATTTCTAACGTTTCATACACTAACTTCAGGAAATTTGTCTGTTAAGATGACAGTTCATCGATGGATCATCATGAATAGACTTGCTTAAGATGGCGCTTATTCTTTAAATGGCAGCCTTAGCTAGGTTTTGGTACCAAAATACACAAGAACAAGAAGGAAAATCAACCGGAGCATTTTCATCTGCCCTGTTTCCTTCTCTCTCTTCTCTCCTACGTCAATCGTAAAATGCAAAAAGGGTGTAATCAAATAATTAACCAAATAAGGCACATTCGTTGTGGTGCTCGCTAAGTGAACCCCCCTCCCCCTTCACACACTGCCTTTCCTTGGAGCACTGCCCTTTCTTGAAAGAGACGGGATCAGTTATAACTGAGAGAATCCAAAACACTTTCTATTGTTTTTAGCCAATACATGGTGTTTCTTTCCACAAAAGAAACGTGAAATTCAACGGATTTAACAGAATGCTCCATGAAATTTTTAATTAGGTTACTGTTCACCGCTTAAGGGCAACCGGAAGTGCAGTAGTATAAGGTGTTTTGGAGTTGCCGGGTTGATCCTAAGTAAATATGTCTTCCAACTGTTGTAATCGAAGACGTACAAGACCCTGCTTTCGAAGTTATCTTACAGAAGTCAAATACTGAAAACAAGATTGTTTGAGAAGTTGAAAAGACTCGATACCCTTAATAAGAGTTGTTTTCATTTGTCTTTCTCAAGTGGCGGGGAAAGTGGAAAAAACAAATCTTTGTCTGGAGGGACAAATTCCTCTAGATACTGACTGTATGATTATTCATAGAAACTATTATGGAACTTTGCACCAGCCATTCTGCCGAAATCCCTTCTCCCTACTTAGTGTCCGTAAATGGATCATCTATTTACCACTTAAAATGACCCCAGGTTAAGGTGATTGATCAAGGACTGGCCATCTGTAAGCCCCCGATGTCAAAAACTTCCTGTCTGTCTCCTCTGCTTGGAGGATTTCTGAGTGCTAATTCTTCTTGGACACTAATTCTTATCGTAAGCTACATGCAAGTATTTATATTTGGCTCACAAAATTTCCAGTTACGTTCTTCACTGGCATAAATGGAGAAAGATGTTGTGAATATTCAAACTTAAGCTTTATTATTTCTTTACAGAACAATTCACTCTAAGCAAAAACAATTTTCTCTCAAATGTGAAAGGAAAAAATTTACAATGATATCATATAAAACACATCACTTTTAGGCATTTAACATTGCTTAAAATAAACTCTCTTCGTATGAATTAAGCTGTCAACATTCATCTTCGCGTCATATGCAATCCCTAAAATGGGCTATCATTTCTAATAGCGTCTAGTTTCTATCTGTAACGGTAAAATATTTACAGACTTTTTCATTTCCGAGGTATTCATATCACGAGATAAATCCAAAACTCTTATCTAAATTCCCTTGCGTTAGTTGACGGCCTATTTTTAGCTAATTTCCCTACATAAAAGGCTCATGAGATTCTCGTCTTCTATTCTCTAAACTCCTTGAGACTCTTGTTCCATAGCGGCAATGTGTTCTTTAGCTCTCAACCGAAGTGAAAGCAGACTTGAGTCGTTACGAATTTCCAAATTTTCGACCTCGCCTTGGGCCTCCTCCGAGCTGGAGGCTGCCGAGTCGGTGGACTTGGGCGAGCACGAATCGTGGGGACTGGACGAGGCAGGTGGCGTGGGTGAACTTGGCATCGAGGCAAATTGAAACGCCGCTACTTGCTGTCGTGCGCATGTCCAGAAGTCGGTGTTGTAATACTCGTATGGGAATAGGGTGTATGGTTCGAAACCTCCACAAAAGCGAGCCAAATGACTCGGGTAACCTAAACCGAAAATGGTGGGTACATCATGGCGACGTTTTCTTTGTTGTTTGCGCCATTTTGCCCGTCTGTTCTGAAACCAGATCTGTAAAAAACAAATCACACCGTTGATTATTACAATTTGAAATTGCAAGACCCTATTTTCGCTTCAGCATTTATAGAACAGGATTATCTGATGGTGAAAAGTACCGCGGCTAAAGAATTTTTTCAAGCTGATATTACACGTAAGTCATAAAGAGTTGGTTGGTAAGATAAACAATAAACTTCAACTCAAATTTGTCCTGCAATTGCTTTGTGTAAGTAAGAGCTAACCTGGACTTGAGCTTCTGATAATCTAGTGCTGTTTGACAGTTCAGATCTGGCCGCTACATCAGGGTAGTGGTTTAGGAGAAACACTCTTTCCATCTGATAGATCTGTGACTTGTCAAATGTTGCTCGGTAACGCTTCTCGCTGTCACCTCCAGTACATCTCTTCGTTCTTTTGGGAGGCCTTGTTTTCTCGGATTTTGGTGTAATCCTCTCGCTAGTTTCTTCTTTGCCTGTTAGAATATGCCAGTTGGATCATAAGTCTAAAAAATTCACAACATCTTCCTCTTCACATCACGATCACCATTAACATCTTCCTCACCCGTCGATTTATAATGTGTTAGTTTTGTTTGGAGAAATTACCTTTTGACAAACTAAGAAGCGAGCGACTTTAGTGGATAATCCCTCTTCAGAAATTTCTTTAGTTGAAATCTTATGGGACTAAAATATTTTCAAGTTCCACTTTCCTCCTCTAACAATCACTAAAGATCTCCATAAATTGTTTCTGACACTTACAAATCTTTGCAGTGCTTACAAGATGGATTTAGCTGATCCAAGACTTTCTGAAGTTTTTCATCTCTCTCGTGACCCTGACAGAGCCAATTGTCGAAAATTCCCTTGAGATTATAGAACATTAATTAGTCCCGCCCAATTGAGTGAACATTTCAAAGAATAATGTCACAGCCCGAGCAATCAACCGACCAAACTCACATGCATGATTGTTCAAAAAGTGTCGTCGCCTACAGTTTTTTTGGGTTGGACGCATTGCAAGCGTAAAACGAGAAAACTTCGCAAAAAATGTTAACGTTACATTTCTACAGTGAAATACGAGTTTGGTAAAGTTTGACTGATAACTTTCCTTGAGGCTAACTAATATCTTCCTAAGGAAAAATATTTTACTTTTAGAAGAGTTTGACAAGGCTGTATATTCCTGCTTAAGTTATCAGTAAGTGACGTCTCCGAATGTGCGATTTTCCAGCTAAGAATGGAGGAGAATAAACCACACCATTTCGATGAAAGGAGTTCTATTACACACCACAATGCTGAGTCGCTTGTTCATTAAAAACTGCCTTATTATCAACGTTGCTCACGATTTTCGGACGTGCTTTTTTTCTATTTTTCAGAGCCACTTTTCCTAAGGAAAGTTTCATCGAGTTCTTCTCATTCAAAAAAAAAGAAAAGAAAGAAAACATACATTTTTAGAAAATTGGCATCATCGCATCATGTTGCAATTTATACACAGCTTTCACCCCGATTCAAACGAGCGGCATTTTTGTGACGAAGACATGTTGCAGAATACAAATCAGTGATACAAAACCAAGGTTAATTTTATACTTTGGAACTAACTATACACAGACTCTCTGTTTTTCATATTTTTCCGAATTGTTTCCATGCGGATAATCCATTCTCGATTTTGTCTTGATTTGGCAGCTCTGGTAGCACCACTTGATTATTTCGTGACCAATCGACTCAATTCCCTGTCCTTTGTGAAAAAATACACAGATTTGAATGCAATCGAAACTATTTACGTTTCACAGTACTAAGAAATAATGTGGCTATTCTGCTTTGAAGTTTAGCCATGGAATACTCTCGTGGCGTTGGGTCTTTCAGAATGTAACACAACTGTTCCCCTTAACGTTTCTCGTTTTTCAGGTCAACTGAAGCAAAGTAATCGAACTAATCGTGATCAAACATCGAACAGTTTTAATTTATTTTTCAGCGATAGATCAAACAGTGAAAGCCCCGCATCAATACAAAATACTCACAGTTTTTTTTCGAAAAGTTCAGTTGAGTTTTGTCATTGCCTTCAGTTTTTTTGTCAAATCCCAGCAAGTTTGAAATGGAGAACCCTGCACGGTGCTGTTCAGGATCCATTCCTGATCGGGTGTAACCTTTTGATCGCAAGGAAAGTCAAAGTTGTAATCTTCACACAATGCTGGCTTCGTTGTGTTGCGAACACAGAGGCGAGTCACATTTATTCTATTTGTGTTGCTACCAATATCACTCTTTATGTGAAAGTCCTTTAGCAACATTAAATCAATTAACGAGGATTAAATGAAAAGGCATTGTAGTGTGTTGGCATAATCGTTGCCTTTTCACTACATTCAATTGTGTGACTGGTCGAAATCAAAAGGTATTTGACTGTGTTGTGTTCCAAGGGTCTTTAAGGCGGGGCTGACACAACAATTAAGTAAATCAACGTACTGTATTAAACCAATTAAGGTGTCAAAACGCGCGACATTGGACTGACTGTAAATGGCTGTAATTAGCAATTCTTTGGGTGCTTTTCTTCGTGACTGCATTAGCACATGGGATCTGATTCAAGGTGCCAATAAACTCAATAATGAAATCATTTATCTCTAGTAAACGCGCTTGTTGAGTTCCGGTTCTTGCAAATCAAAAGTTTCTTCGCGGTACAACAGTGCTTGATTTCCGCATTTATCAGGAAATTCGAGATTCTATTTATTTTTAACGAGGTGTTCATGTGAAACGCCAATACTGGTTGAATCATTGAAAAATTATCGCCGTCTTTCTTAAGATGTAAGTTCTCTCACGTGTGAACCCACATTATGCTCACCTCACTTGCGAGGTACCTGTAGCTCATGAGCAGAGAAAATTAGAAGACTTCTAGTTCGAATAAACCAGAACAACTCAAAGTTTTCTTCGCCCCGATAAAGCTCGCGACCAAAGGTTCAATATACTTTGTCATGTTTTATCTCCCGCACATGTGGTGAAATTATATATAGTCTCTTTTCCCTATATCATATCATACAGCCATATCTTAAATCAAACGTTTTTGTATTGTTCAGTTGGACGTTCATACATAACAATCGAAATTGATTATCAATTCCGATCAAGTTTTTTTACTTTTTTCATGTTCGAGTTATCTTCAAAATAAGGGGCCAACCGCATTAAACTAAAGTTACCAGTTATTTCATTCATTTCAGCCAAGCAGCATGACATCCTAGAAAAATGTCTGGTTTACATTGTCCACTTTTATATTCCCATTACACCTTTGTATGACGACAGTGTTTTGAAAGAAAAGGCAACACTTGTGCATTTTAAAATCTCGTTTACAGAGATCAAGAATTTAAAAAATCGCATCACTGCTTTTAAAAAACATTAGCCTATAAGAAAGAACTCTCTATGAAGTTTAGTGCGATCAAGACAAAATTCTCCGGTTTTCTTGAGAGTTTCTTCACTAATCATGTCTCCGTCAAGACCATTTTCAAAGTGCCGCTGTAAATCGAGGCGGACATTGAAGTCTCATTTTTAACTCTCTCTTCTAAGCGACTGGATCTTTCATATTTTCAATACTGTGATTTGAAAAGTTTTAGCTTTTGATAACAGTTTCATTTAGTATTGGATGGACTTGTTTAAGAAGTAAAACCAAGTAACGCAGAAATGCAACTTATGTAATTGTTCACCAAGAAGAACCGCGGCATTTAAAAATTGCAATGTTCCACGGAGTCACAACGGTAATTATTGATAATATCTCTTTCAAAATAAAACTGTATCTTCTATTTGGATGTTGACAGTTTTGCGTCAACTATTACAAGATGAGCGAAATGCTCCGCTGTTTAAAGTATAAGGACCTTTCTTCCGGGATAGAGTGTGTACTATTTGGGGATAGCAATCTTCTTGAGTACATGCCGGCGTGAACGACACACACCTTACATGGTTACAAACGTTATCTTTGTCGTGATTGGTCGGGGTGCACTCTCAACGCCGACGAATTCGAGGAGGAATCGTTCGATTGCTATACACTGTAGTTTTATAATCCACGTTAATAGGACCTCGGGTCTCATAGTTTTCACGAAGGTACATGATCATAGTGAATTTACAATGACAAATTTTTCATTTTCAGATTCCGATGTAATTAATTAAATGACTCGTACGTGAAGCTATTCGGAAACTAAGTTGCGTCACAACTTTTCAAGCAATTTATTTGGTGTGATTCTTGGTGTAAATACCATTTTTGTTTTGTTAGCGGAATAATTACGAAATCACTTACACCACAGTGATGAAGTCTCAATTCCTTTGTCTTTGCTGACAATCGTTTTGCTTCGGGAAATCTATGTTCACAAGTTTTATTGTCTGCAAGAAATTATTTGTCAACTTTTGGCTTAACCAATATAAAAAACAACGATAAGCGAGGCCTTGTGTGCCATGAAGCAGGAAGTGGACAGGAACCAGCAACCAGCAACTGCAGTTGGACGGTCTCGGATATTTGAGGGCATAAACTCAGAGAAAACCAATGTGTGCAATTAGACGACAGATGTTTTCATTAAAAATCCAACACTTGTTCACATCACCAAGAGTAGGAGTTTCTTTCAAATCAACTCTCGTATCATGTTTTCCCGTTGTGTTGAAAGCGTTGTTGTTTTGTTTTTCTTTTGCACGACAAAGTAATTAAAGCCACAACGAGTTTATAATCCCTTGGGGTGTGGCTTAAACCAATTTCTTAAAAAAAAATAATTGAGGTAGCAGAGCACCCTTGTTCTGTTGATTTTTGTCGGTAAGATTTCTAAGGGCTAATACCAATAATTAGAGAAAAAGCAATGAATAACTGATTATTACTATTATTCTATAACGAATCACCCAAAGTACAATTAACGCCTGGACAGAAGTAGACACTTTAATTCAAAGGAGTTCATTCCAACCACACCTCTTTCGTGAAATGCAATGATTTCATCCTGTACCGAAGTTTATTCAACGGCGTTAGGTTTAGTTTTGTTCTTTAGCGATGTTTGTACCGAAGAATTTAACTTGGATGGACGCAAAAGTCTTACACAATTTTGTTACGCACGGCGTTAGAGTATAAATTTCCTACAACAAAAGGAAACCAGAAGTACAAATAAATATTTTAACATTATTATGTACAAAATCAATCACAATCCAGTTTCATGACAAAGAATTTGAACCATTATTTGGTAGAAATATTTCTGTAGGAGCCTATTTACATCCATATTGGTATCAACATAAAAAAAAAAGTCAAATTCTGCGCACAGTGTCTTTATCGGTTCATGGGGCAGGTTCGCTTGGTATGACCTAAAAATGAAAGAAGAAAATTGATAGTCAGCGACAAGTAACAATTCACGGTCTATTTGAAAATTATTTAGCTTGTTCTCAGTCTGTGCACTTAACGAATAAATGTCCAAGCATGGAACAGCAAGTTTCTCTCTTATTACCGAAGTCTCCTTCCTGTCTTGGGATTCTTAAGAACATCTGACACTGAATAAAAGTGCCCGGTGCCATAAAATATGAAACCTTTCTTGAAATTAAGTGGAAGTACAGAAAAATCGTGGTTGTACTGAGAGAGAAGTTTTCACCTGACCTGACATTGGAATACTTGATATTTTAGGACGTTTAAGTATTCTGTCGGAGCTTTATTTCACCAGAATAACTATCAACACATTAACCGTGGTAACCCAACAATAAGAGTAAACTAGAGTTTTCGATATAAACAACTCGTTGAAATTCGTTTAAAGTTTAAAACAATACCAGAAACTTAGGTTTTTCAAATAAAGAGCACCAAACAGTTCAACACAAACTGTAGGTGTCTTAAGATGCCTAGAATATCCTACCTTCTTGGTGGCAAAGGCCACATTTTCTTTTCCTTGTCCCTCCATTGTTTGTCGATGCAGATCTTCCAGGTTTGCTGTTGGCCGATGATGGCCCTGTAGTGTCACCCCATTCAAAGAAATCACAGCCCTGGCCTCTAGGTTTAGCACAACAGTAGAACGGTCGACCCTTGTTCGCTCCTTCTTTGGATACTGTGCGACTGTAAAATATGGAAAAAAATCTCTTAAAGACGCGACTATAGTAACTTTGGAAAGCTTTTTCTTCTTTGGAGTCATCAAGGTCGGTCCTCATTTTTCAGTCGCGTATTCGATTCGCTTTTGTGAATGGAAGGATCATGAAATCATGTGAGTATTTTTCTAGGTGATCAGCTATTTAACTATTTTGAAATTGCGTTCATCGTAGTAACACTATCTTACCTGACTGCTGGTTCACTACAGTGACAAGATGGTCCAGATTCGCGTGCATCCAGTGATCCACTGCAATGTTAACATAACCCAAGATAGCATTTTAAGCAATTCTATTTGAGGCTTCACTTCACGTAGAGATGTAATATTTGACATTTTAACTATGAAAGTTATTCGGACTGAAATACAAAAAGGTACCTGGTTCGTGGAAAAGTTGAGTTTCTGTCAGAATTAAATCCTGAAAGTAAAATTGCATTTATTCGTCTATACGTTTCCACGGAGGGTATACATATTTGTAACCACAATTCAAGATCTACATGTAGAAAAGTCGCAAGATATACTGACGATTTCGGTAACTTTTTGAGCTGACCGAGAAAAAAAAATTAAATTCAGTTCATTAAATACATAATCTAGCTATAATCAATCACTTCAATATTCACGAATGAAAACTGATTTTTGATCAAGTGCCAGCCACACTTTTTCACCTTACATATGTAAACTTGCTGGAGAACAATGCACACGATTACAAAACAATTGTGAAATACCTGTACTATTCCTGTTTAAGTTACTGGCTGATCTCAGAGGAGCGGTTTGTCCAAAGGTTGAAGACGAACCACTAGAATCATCATCAGCCCATAAAAAGAAACCACAGCCATTGTCTCTGTTTGAACATTTGTAGAATGGCCGACCTGAGCACAAAATGTCAAAATTGAAATATTAATCATTTCAGATTGCCCCATATCTTTCGGCCTTAATTTTTTTTTTACACAACTAAACAACAGTGACATTAACTCACCTTGGTTAGGTCCATCTTTTTTAACAGTCAGCAGCATTGCAGGCTGCCCACAGGTACAAACAACACAGTTCTCATCACCTCTGACAAACAAACATTCAGATATGACCACACTCTAGCAAAACTTACTGCCTAACCAGGCTAATTCTCCCAGCACAGCTCTCTCCCATCACTGGTAGCGACTCCACTGGGAAGGTTCTTCCCTGTAATGTGGCTATTATTTAACAAAATTTAACTAGGCCCAGAGCTTTATATGTCTATTCAACAACGTGACATACAATGAGAACACAGCATTGTTGTGTTCTCATTGTCGTGCAAGCTCATATCCTAGATATCAGAGGTTCTTTGAAAGATTTTACACTGTTAGAACAAGATGACAGTTTATAGCTGATGTGAACTTGACGGTAGATGCTCAATGTAATCATTGCTGCATCTGCTTTGCACATTTGTACATTTCTTAGTTTCCCTTGGTTTCTTAGTAATTTGGTTGATTGTGGTACTTACCCATCACCTGAGCCAGCTGAAGGAAATTGATTAAAACCTAAAATGAAAAAGAAACGACTTGAATCTTTTGCCCCAAATCACTCTATTAAGCGCTGGTTTTATTAGACGCGAGTCTCCCGTAATTTACCGTAAAACCCGACATATAATCGTTCAGTTCAACAAGTACCTCCTGCAAATGATGTGTTGTTTCCACCAGTTTGCCCCCAACTTTGACCAGATGGTTGAAATCCTCTTCCTCTTTGAGCGGGTGGTCTTGCAACTTGAGGTGTTGCAGCAGGCCTGTTGGGCACCACTTGACCACGCCCTGTAAGTCTGTTACCCCTATTACCCCTGTGACTGGGCTGAGGGGTTTGTCTTCCGTTTCCTCTTGTGTGCGAACCACCTACGTATTGAAATGCTTGCACGTTATTATAAAAAGACTACACCAAAAAGTATAACGAAGAATCGAGCTCATAAATTGTCTTGAAACTCGGGCAACAGGCGGTATTTCATGCCGTCATGAGACCAACATTTTAACCATTTTAATTAGCAAGAACCGATACTAAAAACTACAACAAAGAATCGAGCTGATCCATTGCCTTGAAACCAGGACAACAAGCGGTATTTCATGCCGTCATGAGACCGCCATTTTAACCAAGGGAAACAATGAGTTGATACCTGATTCAGTAGGGAGCCTTGTCAAATCCTTTAAATCCAGCAGCTCTGTGAGAGTTCCATCGCATCCACCGACACAGCCTGTGTAACTACCAACACAACAGTACAATGGACAGGTATAAGCGTTTGAAAAAGAAATGGACATGAAAAATAAAAGAAATTCAAATCAGTAAGAGATAAAAGACTAACTGAGATTTTAATACTTCTGTTCAACATTCGTTGCTAAGTCAAGGGGAAAGCACAAAAGTTGGCATGACATTTTCATGGCCCTGTGCACTAACATTTTGTCACAAGCGTCTGACGAAGAAAAATTTGAGTCCTTGATGAATGATTGAGCCGTGGAGCTTCCAATTTCACAAGAACTACCCCACAGAGTGTGTGAGAGCGTCCTGTGAACGGCTGGAATCAGCAAATTTGAAAACATACCGTGAGGTGAAGAGTAAGAAATAAGCATTTTGGTGCTCATTTATTTAATAGAAAAGGTTGTTAAACATTTGTCAGGAATGAGGGGACAGAGGAAAAATCTGGGTTCCCTGTGAGGATTTAACTCTTGCAATTGCAACTAAGGTAACACCGACAATAGAAACACTTTGTGAATCAAAAGTCAACTTACTCCAGAGGCATCATTGGTGGAACAGAGCCTCTCTTAAATTTGAACCTAATTTGATGTACATCTCCAGGTTGACACTGCTGACATAGAGACTCATCAACTGAAGCCTCTAAAACAAATTTAGGGAAGAATATACTGGCACGACATCTTGGATATCCTTGACAACCGACCATGTAGCTGCAGATTGATAACATGGGAAAACATAAATAAAATATCAATCGATGAAACATCAATAAAAATTCCAGTATACTTATATATTTTGTGAAGCCAACACTAGCCCTATGAAAAAATGTGAACATGTATTTGTAAACAGTTTGAACAGGAGCACTTGTGAACACTTGCTGATAAAATGAGCTAAGTACCTTCCATCTTTGGTCTTTTTAAGCACCATTTGTTCTGTTTTACATCTTGGACAAAGCCGCATGGGTTCTGTTCCCCTCTCATCCCCACTACCAAGAACTTAAGTGGAAAACAAACAAACGAAAGGATAAGGCAAAACAAGAAAAGTCTGTGGAAAGCTCAATAATTCAAGGAGAAATAGTTAATGAATAATTACACTGATGTTTCTGTTGTAAGACAAGTTATTTGAAGTGTTTGGCATGTACTTCATTTCTTGCTTTAATTACTTAGTTATTGTCATCCTGCCTATTTGGCCGTCATTATCATAGATGTAGAGATAAAAATACAAACCTTCATCAATGAATTCTTGAGGATCTCCAAAGTACGGTCTTAAAGCTTGATCCAGTTTGACTGCCTGTGGTGAAACACAATGTCACAAAACACATCTGTCTTAAAAGCTCCAATTTAACTTGGAAACAGTGGACAGGCAGAGCCAACTCATGGACTGTTCACAGCTGAATCATTATTATTATTATTATTTAACAATCTACAGATTGATCAATTCTTAAAAAAAATCAGCAAATTACAGCAGCCCCACATGGTTTAAACCATTCATCAAATTCAAATTGAGAGGAATTTCTTTGCAAATGTTTTAAAAAAAAATAAATGTCTTCATTTTCAAGTTTTCATCTGCAAAGTAAAAGAGGGCTGAAAACTTAACTTTTTTTAATAGAGTTGAAAAGACATAAGTTAAGCTAGCTAACCTCTTGCACAGCTTGGACAAATTGTTCCTTGTACTTTGCTATTTGTTCCACAAGTACATCTAAATGAGAAAGTTCACCAATCAGTAGATATTGCAAGTTTAAAGAGAATACTTTAATTATGTCAGTGGTTTATAATCTGTCTCACCATCTTCATTTCTTGTTCCCTCACAAATTCTGCAAAAGAAAACACAATTGGCTAATAGTTTAAGCAAGGTACATATTTAAGTTTCTCCTTTGTTATGTTTGCAACAATTATTTTTTAGTCTGTATCTTTGTATATAGATGTTTACCAATAAACCAATAGTTGCTACCTTCACCTCACTTAGTTGAAGACCAAGAAGTGGACATGGTTTGTATCCTTTTTGAGAATCAAATTTCAAAGACTTTTTCAGGACTTAGGTTAATTTTTCCAGCACTCAAAATTTCACATTAAACCATTTCATTCCCAAGATTTCAGAATAAATTCTCGTTAGTCTGTATACATTTTTTATAACATAAATTCTGAAAACTTTATTGCTTGAGTTAAGCATATTTTCAGGACTTTCCACCCCTGGGAAATGTCAAAGTAAAATTCCAGGTATTCCAGGACCTGTGCGAACCCTGAGTGGAAGACAAATGAGGTAAAATAGAGTATGTGCGAGCAGTGGAGTCTTCCCGGCGTGACTTGTGAACTTTACCTCTTTAAATCCGCTTCAAGTTCAGACCTTAGTCTTGGTTTAGAGAGCTCAAATCCCATTAAATCATAACCTTTAAATAAAAATATGTTAAAGATTAACTTAACTTTACAATTCTTCATAAATGAGGAAAATTAACCAGAGAAGGTAAATACTCTATCTCTACCATAAGAACAGGATGGTCACTAACAACATGGGGGTCATGTGATAGGATCTCATTGTACCTTCCACGAGTCCCATTCCCAGCTGTCCTGGTAAGAAGGTCCCATCTTGCTGCACTCCCACATAGCACCTGTTCTTGATGGTCTCTATATGCTCAGCATGAGTGGCATCTGTGCCTGTAGCAAGAAGGATAAAAGACATCAATTAACTTTTCCCTTCACCAATGATTTCCACTCTCTACTTCTAGCGAGATGTGAAGCTGTCGTTAGGTCAGCTGATTACTTTTGTAACAACAGAAACTATTTTCTTCCCATTTTTCTCTGTCCTTAGGATAAAGATAATTTTGTTTTTCTTCAGAGATGGATAGATCAACATCTTGGAATTCCCTCAATGAAGACAACAATGACAGTCACCAACAACAGTCCTTTGCACTTCACCGCTGATCTGGATGATCAGACAAAATCATTTGTAAATACTCTTGAGTTACTCCTTACCTATGCCATGTTTCTCCATCAGACCAATCAAATCAGCTTCTGTTAACAGAGGAGGTGGTTTGGTTTCCCCATCAATCATCTGCAAACAATATTAATTGTACACTTTACACATTCTAATTTAATAAATCAACATCATGGGAAAGAAGCCCAATTGCCACACCTAATTTAGTTCAAAAATACTGCATGGAATAGGAAAAGAAAGGCCAAACACTCTTTGAACTTTTAATTTGAGAATTCTGTTACATTACAAACCTCAACAGAACTTGGCTGAAACTCTTCACCTTGATTGTAAACTGGGATTGTCTTCAAAGAGGAGAGAATCAATGCAAATGATTATCATGACGTAGAAAGCTTATGCAAAGAAGACAGTCATTTGACCAAAAAGCTAACAGCAGCACTCTGCAATTGGTGTAAAAACATGATATTATAATTTAAAAATTTCTCAAGTAAATTTTCTCTGAAAAAAAAGAGGCCAAATGTAAGTTAAATCCTGGAGAAAGGAAACTGAATTACCTTATCACTCCATTTATCATAAGGATAAACTTCCAGATAGTTCCTTGCAATGATCATAAGTCCTGTGGCTGTAAACTGCGAAAAATGCACACCAATATTAAATGCCTTCTTCTACTGGCAAGAGCAAAGGTTTTTTTTTAATCAAGCAGAAAAGACTTTTCATTGACACCTTGGTGCTCATTTTCTGACTTGAACTCATGATTCAACAAGCTGTATAACACAGACCTTCTCTCCAGCAATTTCAATTTCCACATTAGTCTCCTGACCCTTGGCATCCTTGAAAAAAAAGTAATACATTTTCAGTAACTGAGAAGAGGATTTACAATCATGGTAGTAAAGGCATAACCACAAAGATAACTCACACATGAATACTAAGCAATGATATGATCACAGGAAATTATGTGGTGCTCCCCCTTAATCCAACCCAAACCCAACCATTCCCCATGGAGTATAACAATGAAAAATGGAAAATGTACAAGGCTATTCTTTGTCTCGTAAGGCATAAATGAATTCTATAGCTTTAAGGAAGAAACACAATAAATTAAAATAATTTCAAGACAAAGGAATCATCTTACCTCAGAACAGCAAGCTAAGAAGTGTCTCACTATGAACTCGTATAATCTTTTTTCATTTCCCTGTAAATCAAATTAAACCAAACGGACACTGTGTAGCAACACTTAGCCAGGAAAAAGTCTTAACTAAGGATAACCTTGAAATATAAAATATTAAGCAGGCAGCAGATCTGGAGAATATTTATGGTTCAAAATGCTATATTGGTTGATGGTACACAACTACTGTACATGTAAATAACTTATGCACTCACTGTTAACTGATGGACCAACACCTTAAATTCAGCTCTGTGTATATCTAAAATAAGCTTATTTCATTCAATTTGTAACATGCAGTTTCCAAAATGTGACATTTTATAGCTCTGATGGACTATGGTGGAATATCCCCAAGGGGGGGGGGGATTATTGACAGAATTGCTATCATTCAGAAATCCTTCAAAGTAGTGTCAAATCTCTGAGCATGTATTGGCATTTGATAAAAAAGCAAACCTGTAAATTGTTTGCATGCTTTGTTGGATGAATAGGAGGGTGAGCATTGTCTGTTTTGTTGCCCTGTCGAGGGCTGGGGCCTCGTTCCAACACGCGAGCTGCAAAAGCTGAAAAAAAATACCAGGTCATTACACTAAAGTTACAGTAGTTCAACCTTAGAATCAAGACTAGTGCTTTGCAATGATATCAACCTCATAAGATAACTTAAAAGGTACTTACAAAATGATGTTAGTGAAAATTATTCAAATGATAGTTACAACACAGCTTATAAGTTAATGTATCAATGGCACTGAGTAAATGAATGACAAATGAAAAAATGAATGAATGAAAATATGAATTTCCATTTTACCTCCCCAGTTTCCATCAACAGTCTGATTTTGAACAAGGGGCCGCAGGTCCAATGACTTTGGAAACATGTTGGTTTCTGTGCGAGGATAGCTGATGAATCTAATATACAAAGTAACAAAGGTACTCTACATGATTTTTATGTCTGTTTTCAAGAATTCGGAAAATCAGGATACAATTTATCATTCAATGACCTTATGATGGGATAAATATTCATTATGAAAATTGTTGATTTATTATTTCAACTCACAGCCAGTGACATCATGTGTCAAGTATAAGATAGCACAAAAATAGGTTGATACCAGTACTTTTAATCACATTGAAACTAAGAGAGTACTGGTAACTGTATTGAACATGGCCTTCCGCAGGGCACCAAGAATATACCATTAGCTCCTTTAATTAGAAAAGCCACAACTACCTACCCCTGATTGTAGAGTTTTTCAGCTATTTTCATTGTCTCTTTGGAATTTATTTTCAATT
This sequence comes from Pocillopora damicornis, assembly GCF_964200805.1. Lineage (NCBI taxonomy): Eukaryota > Metazoa > Cnidaria > Anthozoa > Scleractinia > Pocilloporidae > Pocillopora > Pocillopora damicornis. The sequence goes on from NC_142679.1 coordinate 21,682,273, forward strand.
TTCGAGAAGCAAGTTTCTCAAGTTCCTGCAAATGTATTGTGCATGTTCTTTTAAGTGAACTTTAGATCACCCAATGCACTAGATTCCAATGTATTATAATAAAGTCTATGTAAATATTGCAAGGTATTTTTGAAGAAGTTTTTAAAATGTAATCAGAAGAACCACTATAAAAAAGAACAAGGTGTCAACTCACAAGCAATAATGATGGTTCCACTTACCACAGTGTCTAAAGGAAGAGGTCTCCACTTACTCTTGGGACGAGATGATGTGGTAAGAACCTTTGCTGTAGGATTCTGGTATATGAGTAAAAATAATAATGATAATAATAGTAGTAATAATAATAATAACAATAATCATAATAATAATAATAAATTTTTTTGTCTTGTCACAAGTGCGGGAAAAAGAATCCACATGAAGAATCAAACCTGAGATGACATCTTTCTTATTCTATTTACAACATCAATATTATAATAAAAAATAAATTTTTGCCCAAAAAGTGATAGAAATGTAGTTTATATAATTTTTAATTAATAAGTTTATTCCCCAGTTACAAAATCATTTAAAATAGTTTTAACAAAACCTTGTGTCATACCTCCAAACACATCTGATAGATGACTAGACAAGGCAAGCGGTGAAAAAGTCTGCCTCTATAAGGATTTCAAAAATTGTAACAATAAATATTTTGTATAATTATGCAATTAATTAAAGCATCATGGATGCTAAAATTCAGCCAAAATCCTCACAAAGTTAATCATGGAAATTGAAAAAAATTAAGTTCCATTGTACCTCTTCCAGCTGAAATCTACTTTTGTTTCTTCCATCTCATGAGAAACTAATTAAAGGAAAAAAAGGTCAAATTTTTTGGCTTAACAAAATTTATTTATCTGAAAAACTTAGTTGTAAATTTCACCATCCCTTAAAATATAACATCATTTCATGCACAATTATATATCAATACATAAAATAACTTCCTACCTTTAATTTTGTAAAATACTTCAGGAACAAATTGCTGGACTTGTTTATACTGATTGGCAATGACAAGAAAATTATAGATTTAAAACTAATGAAATAGAAATAACAATACTTGGTGACTAGACTTTCTAAAAAGCAACAAACCAAAGCTGCAAAAATTCTGAAAGGAGATTAGTTGCAGATCCATTTTAGCTAGGGTTTCTGAGAATCGAATGTTTGTATGGTATGCTCTCTACTTCTGTTTACAAAGTTTAGATATCAACATTTACTTACTCTTTCAACAACAAATCCTAACGTTGGAAACTGGCAACTTCCTATGGGAAATGAAATCAAATACAGCAAATTTTTGATTAAAAAGTCCTACAACTGGATGCGGAAAATCCAGCTACTTCATGTTGAAAAATCAAAACATCATCTCTAACTATCATAATGACAACTAATCAAATTTTCTTTTCCTTAACATTCCTTTGCTGCTAACTGAAAAATTTCTCTTTTAATCTTTAATTGGCATTTTGATCAATGCACAAATACATCCCACAGCTCAGTGATAGAGCATTCAAGCAAGGCCATACAGTTGTGTAAATTTAATTTCTGCTAAAAAACATTAATTTCTTTGTGAGTGTGCCTGTGTCACTAAACTTTCATAAATATATTGTTTCATCCAGTGCACTGAATGAATTATTTTATACCATAAAAAAGCAAAGGCTTTAATGACAAAATGTGGTTGTAAGGTTACTAGTAATATTTTGAAATTGATGCTTACCATAACTGATAAGGTTATCCTTCAAAACATCTGGAAAAACCTTTTGCAGTCTCAATGTCTGGAACCGAGTAAAGGCAGCTCCTAAGGCAACACAGATAAACAAAAATCAATTGTTCTCACAAAATAAGTAACACCACATTAAACTGCCCAATTATTGTTACATGTATCATGTTTCTTCAAAAAAAAAAAGTTTGTCATCACTTCATTCTGTATCAAAACTGTTAATGAAGGATTGACTGCAGAAGTAGGACCAGAGTACATAAAAAAGACAAATTGGTGAGGTTGAATTTAGTAAAAGCAAAGTTAAACTAAGAGATCTGGCAAAAAATGCACACTGGACCTTGCTACACTCAGCTCTTATATTAAATAAACCCTTTCTGGCAAATAAAAGCCTGTTCAAGATTATAATAATAACTCAAGTCTAAGACTAGTCCTAATGCAGTCAACAAGGTTTGTTACAACACATCTCATTTAATGTCATCCTCTGCTGTACATGTACAGTATAACACTGGACTTACTGTAAGTAACATTACCACAAGTGACAAAGAAAAAATTACCTATCCTTAGGTCAAGTTCCATCCTAACATCTACTGCTTGAGACTGTAATAAATCAGGTTCAACAAGGTTCTGGACGGCTCTTGAAACTGAGCTACAATTGTTGAAACAACGTAATTAAAAGTAAATAATAGTGTTCTCCACAATGTAGGTTGGTACCCAAAGAGAACATTCGAAACTTTTAAAAATTCATCAAAAAATACGCTGCAAATTTCCCATTATGTGTTACAAACTTTCAATTTAAGTAATAATAAGTACATCGCTAAGGGTGATAAAACTGCTTTTACTCTCCTCAAAATGGGCCTGGAAGTGCAAAAAAACAACTGCTACACAGATGTAGTATCAAAATAAGTCTAATAAAAGTTTAAAGTTCCCACTGTTTGTATATTTTTAAAAAATTTTGCGAGGAAGAATTCATCTAAAACAAAGGTGTCTCCAGCTACTTACCCAGGAGTAATTTCTGAGAACTTTGCACGATAAATTTGGATATTAGGACAGACTGCAAAAAATTAATTGAAAGGAAATTATGACATGACAAAAGTTGACTTCATTTGTATAATAAACACAGGCTTGTTCAAAATAGCATGACCCAGTAAAGAGTGACCATGACCACTCGATAGAGGTGAAAATTACAGTGTTTGCTCAATATTTACAATTTCAAAAAACTCACTGCAATAAAAATGAAATTGCTTATTGTTCAAGTTTGGAATAAGTAACTTACCATTTTGACAAACAGTTATAACTTCAAAGCCAATGTTTTCGCCCTCTCTGTCACAATCAGTCCATATGATCAACACCTGACAGCCTCTCACCTCTCTTTCTAAAGTCCTCTGTGATTATCATAATTGTACGATTGCACAAGACATATAAACATATAAAATAATGTAATTATCTGCATGAAAAGACTAGGGAGTCTTTTTACAGAAGGAATGGACAAAGGTAGTTGTGGAATCAGTCTCTCACCTTAATAGGCAAATAACTTTCTCCAACATATTTTGTAACTGGAGCACTAAACAGGGCTACAGGAGCACAACTATACCTAAAGAAAGAAAAAATTAGGCCCAAAATTTTAAAAATTATTTTAGTTCTCAAAATAACATAATATGTTCTTACCATTTTTGATGACTAGCTGTGAAATCTAAAGTCATCATATGTCCTGACAGAGATGTCATCACCATTTTAGCATTCTGTTTGAAAATGAAGATAAAAACAATTAAGAATGCCATCCCTTGAATGGGGATGTGTGGATCGAATAAAGTATTTTTATAAGTAACTTTCCACAGAGCATCAAATTCTCCTTGTGTTTAACAGAGGAAAACTAGATCATCTGGAAGGAGAATCTACCTACCCATTGTGACCCATTTAATTTAAGGCCTTTTTTTTTTCATGAGCACTGTTCTCATGAGGACTTTTTTCTTTCAGTACAGTAAAGGTAGACTTCAGGTTTAGTATTTCATGAGGCTTAATATTAATACTTACACTTCCCAAAATGTTGTAGTCAAATTCATAAATCTTGTTGAACTTTGAGAGACCTTCTCTCTGTGAATGATAAAGAGAAAAAAGCTTGGTAAAGGTACAGTTAGGTTATGCACTCTCAAGTAATGTTAAAATATTGTGGAACCAAACTTGAAGTCATTACAACTACCAATCAGATAAGAGAGACACAACACAACAAGCCAATGAGAACTGGCCTCAAGCACAAGAAACCATGAGTGGCCAAGTCACAACTGTCTTTATTTTTTGTGAATCTGATTGGTTTGAAGACACTGGCAAAGCTTTTATGAACTAATAATGACCGAATTTTTAATTCTTTTTTCATACACTGTATCTCAGTTTGATGATTGTCATTTATTTCTAATTTGACGTTTTTTTGGGATATATCATATTCTCCATTTTTTTTTCCTTTTCTTTTAGGTGGTCTGCCTTTGTGTGGGACCTATGACTCTTTTGTAGACTACCCTAACAATAATGTCGTTAATTGTCACTGAATTGTAATAAATAAATAAATAAATAAATGACAAAGCAGAATAAACTAAAAGCAATGAAATCCTAAAGCTATAGAGGGTTTTGCTTAACCAGGATGTACAGACGAAAATATTTACTACATTTACTGGCAATGTCCCGACAGAAGCTTACAGGATCGACCCCCTTATTTTTTTTTTTTTTCTGTTTTGTTTCGTTCAGTTTGAAACAAGCTAATAATTGCTAAGAGTGTTATATAATTATAAAAATCTGACACTTACCCTCAAACTGTGTCCTCGGGACATTATCCTAGACAGCTCTTTAGCCGCATCATTTTTCTCGGCAACATTCAAGATGCGCAATGGCCTCATGACTAATCCTCTGTACCAAAACCTTCTCGTAACGTCCAACACTCTGAGGAATTGATCTCCGTATTCAGCACTAATGAACGACGGGGGACGCAAAAGTTTCTGAAACTGAACTGCGCGTTGCAATGTCATTTGATCTTGAAACGAAGAACGGTGCCATAGCTTGCAAGTATGTTATTTCTCCAGATACATCTTAAAAGTACCAGCAAGCTTTACATAGTCACATGAAAAGCATCTGTTGACCAAAGACTGCATTTCTCTCTCGAGCAAATCGTCCGCCATATTTAAATCAGGGCGCTAAAATGGCGCCATCTGCAATGCTTCTTGGGAATTATTAAAACGTTCCCAGTGTCGTATGGGATTTATTATCCAAGATGGCGGCTAAATTTAACGATACTAAGTGGAAAATAATATTTCTCTTGACAAATTCTTCCACGCAAGGACTCTGTTTGAGTACAAATGTGTGTTATAGAACCTCCTTTATTCTGGAATAATAAGAAAGTTGAGATACAGGGATAGGTGCGGTTAGATCTCAAGAATCCAGTCTTGATGTTTTCTACGTCGAGATCGCAGAGGCAGACTTTTGCTGATGGTGTGGCAAAATTAAAATCAAAGTCTGCATCACCTGTGCAAACAAAATCTACGAAGAAACAACCAGAGAAACGAGTCCAATCTTCAACGAGTGAGAGGGAACTGGGAAAGCTAAGCGTGCGGGAGATTGTAAGTAACTGATGTTACTAATAGTTGACAAAACATAATATACACTAATGTACTCTGCTGCATGCCAAAGTACAAAATTATAAATCTTTCAATTTCAGATGTACAGGTTTATAACTGAGATTTAAACTGAAAGTGTATTTGAACATATAATAACAATGATTGGTTTGAGAAAGAGTTGTACCCGTTGAATACTTTGTCACTATAATAAGAGCTTATCTAGCTTGATAAGATCTGATGAACTCCTCCTTCCAAAATTTCTCATCATCCGAATGTTTATTAAAGCATCAGTACCATAATGGAGGTGATTTTTTCTTGTAACAACCAACCTTCAAGTGATTCTAGCATCTTGCACAACTCTCAAGTCCGTGATCACTGCCAGGTTTATGTATGACTGACCTTGAAATTTTCCTGTAGTGTTCGCTTCACTAAATTTGACTCATGAATGTCAAAAATGTTGCTGTTGTTAAACAATCGTGTATACTATACTCAGCTTGAAAGATGTCAAGAAGTTGACAGTGGAAGGGTTTTTGAGATCAATCTAAACAGACAATCTCTGGAACAAGTGCCAAGCCTAAAGGAGGTAAGTAGATTATCTCATATATAATTAAACAAGATACACATAAACACATCCCTTTATTGGCAGTTGAAATATGCACCAATTTTGTTAGTCATCATTATATTATGGGACTTTACCTGTTCTGTCATAAAACCCAGTTAGAAATACACAACAGTACAGCTGTTTATAATTGTGAGCTGATAAGTAAACTAAGAGCTCTTAGATTTTGTTTTAACTTTATCAGATTAATAAATTAACTCGAAGGATAGGAAAAAAATTCAGACCTGTCTTTAGATGTTTTTAACAATGTCACCCTGTTTAATTGCTAATTTTGTTCATTTGCTTTATTCAGTTTCCAAAACTTAAAATCCTGGATTTGGGATGCAACAAAATAAAGCACGTTTTGCCTGGTGACCTGGAGAAAAATTGTGTAAGTTGATTAACCATGTCATCATAAGAGTGCATATAATTCTTTCAAGGAAAAGCAGATTAATTACCACAAATAACTTCCAAGATATAACAATGAGGAAACAGGAAGCAACAATTATTTTTGATTAAGATGTCAATATAATAATGCTATAATTGCTTGTCTGTATTCAATATAGGACACTACCTTTGCTGGAAACAGAATGTGCATATGCACAATTTAATTCTCTTTAAAGTTAACGATTTTGTGTGCCTTGGTCTAGTAGCCAAGGCCAAGCTTTGACCAGTCAGAAATGTTGTCATGCCACCTTTTTTGCTGGCTGCCCCTGCTTCTTTCTAGGTTTATTTAGAAAATCTATTTCTGATATTTTAGGATCTTAGAGAACTAAAGCTTTATGCCAATGAGATTATGGAAATCAGTGGTTTAGACAAGTAAGTCTGTATGTTTTTGGGACTAACTCTTTTATTTCATGCCACAGGATTGTGACACATCAGTGTTTTATTCTAGAAGTTACATTAAAATATCATACACACTTATTTAAGAGTTTCATTTACAAGTTGTCCAATATTACTAGTAATTTTAAATGATATCACATTTTGAATGTTTTTTATTTTATTTTATTTTTTTAATTTCATTTTACATCCAATTCATTGATTTACCTCTATAATTGGTTCATTTTGAGCCCCATACTTAATTTTTCCTGACAGATTTTTCATGGAAATTTTGGCTTAAGCTAAATGTCTCATTGTAGCGGATGAAACAGAATTTTCAATTTATGACTGTCTACTTTCTCTTTGTCTAGTTGTAAAGAACTGAACAATCTTCTTCTACAACATAACAAGATTAAAAGCATAGGTAAGTTTACACACTTCAAGCTACAAATTTGAAATGTTTTTTAGAATGTGAGCAAGTAACCTTTATTGGTTTGCTAACCCTTTAATTCCCAAGATCTGATTGTTTGTTTTCCCCTCCAGTTGCTATACATCTCCTTATTAATTTGTTGATATTGCATCAAGATAACTTCTGCCTGATAAGTTTGAGAATTCTCATTACCTGTTTGCTTGATAATGTATGAATATTATAGGGAGAAGTTACATGTTAATCACTTCCGGGAGTTGAAGGGACCCCCTGACTCAGTTACAATACAGTTTGTAGGTATTATCATGTTAATCACTTCTGGGAGTTGAAGGGACCCCCTAACTCAGTTACAATACAGTTTGTAGGTATTATCATGTTAATCACTTCTGGGAGTTGAAGGGACCCCCTAACTCAGTTACAATACAGTTTGTAGGTATTAATTCATCAGCTTTCTTAGACCTCTCAAAAATGACAACTTAAACTGAAATTTTATTGATCAACATTTCATGGTGATCTGTTTTTCTTGATTATTTTTAAGGCAAAGGTTTACAGCATGTGAGAAAACTCAAAGTTCTGAGGCTTGATAACAATCATCTCTCCAAGATTGACTTCAGGGAAATTGGTTGCTGCTCACAAATAACTACACTGGACATTAGCTGCAATTATATCAGAGATATTTCTGTAAGTTTATTCAATGAGTGACTTGTCACTTCTCCAAAAATATTTGGTCTTTTATATAATTATGTGGATCCTTAAATAACTCTGTGAAATTTTATTTCTGCTTTTATCATATATATTTAGTTACCACTCAGCACATCATGTCTAAAATTAATTTGGCACGAAACACTTTTTTATGCTTAAGTTGATCAGATATTTCCATCATTTAACATACTGGGGTGTAGAAGTCAGGAAGGAGGGTGATAGGGTGGATAGGAAGCTGGAAATGTTTTGGCAAGGCTCTATAACTTTGACCATGACATCTTCCTCCATCACTGACCACCTACTTGGTGGTATGCAAAGTGGTTCTGCTAAATGCTGTTAAGGCATCTTGTTCACAACAAAGCAGTCTGCCAATCCCAGTTTATGTCAAATACCAGTAAATATATTGGTAACTGATAAGACCATACAAATACGTTGATAGTTATGCCATTTGCTTTTGGCAGGCCATCAATGCCCTTCCTGCACTTGAAGAGCTGGATGTCTCAAACAACAAAGTCAGCAAAATTCCTGATCTAGGAAGATGTAAAAAGGTAAGAAGTTAAAAAAATGTGGTTTGACTCTCTTTTTACATGGAAGTGCACTGTTATTAAAAGATAGTTAGATTTACGTTGTTTTTCAAAATCACTTACCAATTTCTTTTAGATTCAAGAACTAGATGTCTCAAAAAATCAAATCTCAGATTTATCTGGATTAAGGAACATCTCTAGTTTAACTGTAAGTATTTCGGAAACTGTTACAGTATATTAAGGAGCAGCTCAATCATATGATTTTGTAACAAGTTTTCTTTTTATCATTAATAGATTTTAAGAGTGGAAAATAACAAAATAGTTTCTATGGATTCTCTGGGCAAGTTGAGGTAAAGTTTGTTTTTTCTTGTTGTCTCATGTTGACTAACAGAAGAGTTGTGATCTTTTAGTTCACCAAAAGTTCACTGAATTTTCATCAATCTTACTGAAATATAATTTTATGTAATTTGCAACACCAGCAATTTACATTTACTTGTAGTATTAGATGTATAAGATGTCTTTTGATTTCAGCAATAATGAGACTTTATTTAAATTGGCAGGACTCTGCAAGAATTGTATCTATCAAACAACAGAATATCAGAAGTGAAGGTTAGGTTTATCTAGTGGCTTTGTGGAAGGTTTTTTTGGTGTATTTCTTGAGCACTAAATGCTGCAGTAGTGCCGCTAGACAACTTTTTTTTTTTAATTATATATATTTATATTGAACACAACACTGTACATTTTTCTTGAATCAATGCTTGTAAGGGGTGGAGAACCAAGGGAGTAAATGTTCATAGAATTAACCCTTTAAATCCCATGAGTGACCGAGACAGAGTTTCTCCTTACAATATCAATACAATATCAACCAGATAAGTGATGAGAATAAAAAAAAATATCAATTTGGGGATAATTAGTTGATCCAATACTAAATTCTCTGAACTAACATTATAAGAATTGTATGGTTGGTAATGAGGAGAATTAAAAATTTGATCTGGGAGTTAGAGGGTTAAAGATAATTCCTCTATCTGCAGTAAAGTCCTCCCAGGATTGGTTTACTCCACCTTGCTGTATTTCTATTGCAGTCATTTGCCAGTCAGTTTTCATCTTTGGAAATCTTGGATGTGTCTAACAATGCCATTACAACTGTAGAAGAACTGGTGATTATCAAAAAACTTTGTTTGATCCTCATATTGTTGTTTATTCATTCACTCACCAGACGATCTGGCTGATGAATAATTCTCAAAGCAATAGTATCCTTTGTTTCATTACAGTTCACATTGTCAAGCATTTCTACCCTTGTAGAGCTAACTGTGGCAGGTAACATTTAGCTAGTTGTTTTTTTTTTTTTGTTCCCTCAAATAGTGATACTAACTTAGGTTAGTCTCCCATGACAATTCAAGGAATTCATGTTTCAGGTTACTAACTTAGTAAACAACAAAACAGCTTTAAAAAAATGGTTGATTTGTTCTTTCAAAATAAAAGTTTTTACAACATATACTTTTTTTTTTCAGGAAATCCATGTGAATCTGCTGACTCATTTAGGTAAGCTATTATGTTTTCCTGATACAAGATAAAGCAGCCATGTTTTGCTGAAGTGATGACAGAATATATCATAAAATTAATACAACATAAATTGTTTATAATGTAATATTAGTGTTACTTCAGATCATATGTTTGACTAAAATATGTTTGGCAAACAGTTAACAAATGATTTGGTTGAGCCATTTTTGTCATCCCAGTGGAAGGTTTTTTTCCTTAAACTTCGTTTTGCATATTGAAAAAGCAGGGAAAATGATAAACAAAGTATAGTGCTTTGAGCTAATTTCAGATCTTTTTATTAATTTGCTCTAACTTACAATTTTGTTGTAAAGTTGTCATCATCAGATATTTCAAAACCTTCCTTCATTGGAAATCCTTGATAAGGTTAGTCTGGTTTATTGAACTTTGATGTCATTGTTTAGTTTCTCTTTCTCCTATCTTGGGCCTTGTACTTATTCTATTTAAAAGCTATTTCCCTTCTTTTCATGATAATTTTTGTCACGCAGGTGTCACGCAAGAGACCAAGTACAGGTCAGTCACGCGCGCCTCCTCCAATGAGGCCTATGTCTGCATCACAAGGTATGGAAGCTTTCGATTTGAGGAGGGTTGTGTGTATTTATTTTTTTAAAAAATTTTGGAGTGAATCCCACAATAACCATTATCGATGTTTTCTTCCTTTTTTTTTTCAAGTCTTAAGTGCGAAACAAGTCGAGGAGCAGATTAAAGCAACAGAACTTGAACAAACGTCTTTTGAATCGTCAATGGCTTCAAGGTGAGAAAGCTTCGCATGGTACTTTTATTTCTTCGCTTGAGATCTAGAAGCGATTATTGATAAGTTATCTAGCACGCGCTTGGAAATGTTCATGTTGTAATGTGTTGTAATGTGTTGTAATGTGTAGCTGCCTTGCTTTTTTTTTTATTTCCTGCAGGTTCGATATGGTAAAAGATCTGTTTGAATCTCTGCCTTTAAAAACGAACTTCACCATACGCGACCATCCTGTATCAGGTAGAGGGACGCATTAATTACATTGAGAAAAAACTGTCTTATTTATCTATTCAACGCCCAAAATGTTTCCTTTCCACGCGACCTAGATCGAGAAAAAACCTCTTAGAGATTTGTCTCTTTGACTGAGAGGGGTTTTGAAGCGATAAGGAAGGCTGCGTTTCCAAATACATGTGGTTACTTTGAACAGAAAGATTCCATGGTTTACTGTTTAATAAGAAAATGAGACGTTCGTTTCCAACAAATGACGTTTTTTTAAAGGATTTGTTTGAAGGATTTGAGTCAAGATCAGGCCAAACTCAATTTTTTTCCGAACGATGAAAACTTTTAAAAAACGAGTCTTTTTCGAATGCCTTGAATCGAAATTCGACATAGAAGAGCTCTACAATTAACTTCATTAATCATTTTGTTACTCTTGTTTCAGCGGCGTCTGCGTTGGATCGTGAATCAAGTAACTTTTCCCGACCCGGGACGGCTGGGGAGGGAAGACCTGGCAGTCGATGCAGCAGGTCAGTGTAACCCGAGAAACGAGAGTTTTATTGAGACAGGAAAAATGTTTCTGATAGGAAAATTCCCATTTACCGAGGCGCCAATTCTGAGCCACTTGGGAGACCTTTTACTGTGAAAAAGGAAAACACCTCGCTTTATTTTTAAGAGATGTTGTAGAGATGTGAAGCTATCGAGGTATATTTTTAAGTTAATGAAATTCCTCCCATAGATGAGTTGTTGGTTTCACTTTCATTACAAACGATCAGAAAATGTACGGTTTGGAAGTAATTTTTCTTCACTTAACAAGAACCATATTGCTTTCTGATGTTATGTTTAGCCGCTCAAGAATCGCTGAAGCCAGAGCATTCGCCGCCGAACACTTTCATCCAAAGGACAGCTGACATTTCATAGAATTTACCACAATCTGTCGACTGGTATTTATTGTACTCATTGTGCAACAAGGAATTATTTTACGAGATGTCGAAGAGGCCAATATCTACTATCTAGTCTAATTCAGGACTGGTGAATTATACTGAATCTGCCTTTGTTGTAAAATCCGATAGAAGTCCCTTGCAACAAGAAAGACAATATTAATGGCTGGCAATGGACGATGTTTAAGGAAAACTTTTGTACAGAATGTTTGAAGTTGTAAATATAAAGTTCCCTTTGTTATTAAAGGACGCGAGAACACGTTTCGTCATCAGTTTGGAATCCCTATGTCAATTTTTGAGATGTGAACTGTGTGAGTCGAGAAGGGGGATTTTAGTCGGTAAATGGGGAGACGTTAGGCAGTCGAACGCCTTTCCGTCAGTTCAGTGCTTCACTTGCTTTTTACGGAAGAAAACACAATACTCAAGTTTATTTCAAACTTGAAAAGTGATGTTATTTACAAGTATTTACAACATCAATTTATAACAAAATTTAGAAACTTGAAAATAGAATTAAATGACCCCGGCTGATCAAAGGAAATGCCTAGACTAGATTAGAGGACTAATGTAAAAGAAAAAAGAAGGTTCCTAAGGAACATATTGAAAACTCTTACTGATTACGATACTTTCAAATCGTAGAGGAAAATGTATATCAATAGCAACCCCCCTAACTCGATAATACGATCACTCTTTAACGTGTCTCCCCTTTATTCCAGCAATAGACTTAAGGGGGCCTTCGAACTGAACGTTATAGGAGAGCCTGGGACTGCGATTAAAACCTGATAAATTTTCCGATGTAGGTGTTTAGGTGCCAAGTAAACTAGTTTGCACCGTAACGTTACTGCTTGGATCTACAATAGAAGCACTTTACCCTCCATAGACCGCTTTCCGATCGAGTGTCATGTACCAAAACCAAAGTAAGAAGAAAGGCCATTCAGAAGAATAGGAAATTCTTTAAGAGCCGATGAGAACTTATAGTAAAAACAACCAAACTGCTTAAAGAGCGGGAAAACGCGGGCGATCAAGCCGTCGTTGGCTTTAGTTTTGCATCACAAAGAAAATAAGAAAAAAAACCAATGCTATCTCGGATTACTTTCGACGCCACTGAAATGTTCTTTAATCGAGAAGCAAAACGACTTCACACTACCCAAACTTGGTTATTTCTGTTCAAGCGTTTACATTAGCTTTCCATGATGTGGGTTGATAAAATGTTGGATCAGAATCTCAACACTCGCGAATATCGTCTGTGGACTGGACGGCGAGTTCGTTCTCTTACGACCTGTTATCACTTCACCAGTTTATCTTGGTAAAAAACTGTAGTTTCAGTTCACCAAAAAGAAATTATTCAAGGGTTTAACGGTTTTTCTCAATTGTAAATTGATAGAAAGTTACTCTAAAAGAGCTTGTCACAAAATTCCAATATCCTTAGACTAGCAATGATCAGCCAATCCAAACGGCGATTTCGAAACAACTCTATCACCATCCTTGTTAAAAAAAGTTCCTCTTTCACATTATCCATTGTAGGTGGTGGTTCATCAGGAGGCCCCACTGTTCATTCATTCCTTTGGTGTAGGTCCACGGTAGGTGGTGGTTCATCAGGAGGCCCCACTGTTCATTCATTCCTTTGGTGTAGGTCCACGGTAGGTGGTGGTTCATCAGGAGGCCCCACTGTTCATTCATTCCTTTGGTGTAGGTCCACGGTAGGTGGTGGTTCATCAGGAGGCCCCACTGTTCATTCATTCCTTTGGTGTAGGTCCACGGTAGGTGGTGGTTCATCAGGAGGCCCCACTGTTCATTCATTCCTTTGGTGTAGGTCCACGGTAGGTGGTGGTTCATCAGGAGGCCCCACTGTTCATTCATTCCTTTGGTGTAGGTCCACGGTAGGTGGTGGTTCATCAGGAGGCCCCACTGTTCATTCATTCCTTTGGTGTAGGTCCACGGTAGGTGGTGGTTCATCAGGAGGCCCCACTGTTCATTCATTCCTTTGGTGTAGGTCCACGGTAGGTGGTGGTTCATCAGGAGGCCCCACTGTTCATTCATTCCTTTGGTGTAGGTCCACGGCAGACATTTAGGTCTTCTGTGGAACTTTGGTTAAAAAAAAACTCCAAATCCATAGAAAAATCCCAATTTTTTTCCACGGCTTGTTACTCACTGCCATACCTGACACAAAAAAGGAAAACACAAGAGAGAGAACAAAGATGTTAAGAATCGTTAACTGTGCGGTTACGCAAAAGAATAAGAGATAAGATGCTCCTATATAACAGTTTGGCTGTGCTATCGTAATCATTGCGCAATCTTCGACAAGAATTGAAAAAACGAGCTGAACTTCCAAACGTAAAGTCTGCTACGCAACCATAATTGACGCTGCTACGCAAAGCATTCCTCAATATGCGTGACAAGACTATCCAACGGCTGCGACGAAGTGTAACAAACGCACAACGTTGCGTGGAAACTGCTGACACGTACTTTTTAACAAAACTGATCTTTACATAGAGTCCATGGCGGCGCTCGAAAGTACGAGCTGTGCAAAGTTCACACCATTTAAATATGACCAACCTTTACAGTACTGTCTACTGCGCCGGAAAATATTCTTCCTTTTGTTACAGCCAGAGCAGCCACGCTTCCTTGGTGGCGGAGAAGAGTCTGGACACAAGTAAAGCTCTCCAAATTCCAGACCTAAAAAGGAAATTACCAGAAAAATTATGTGAAGATCATCTTCAATTTTGGTATCAGTGTATATGAAGTTCCCTTTAAAGTATATTTTACACTAAACTCTTCCAAACGCGTCTCTAAAAAGCGCAATTGTTTTCAGTATTAGTTTCAACCTCTTTTGAGAATATACTCCTCTCCAAAATGATGATAATAATAAAAATCTGTAGTGAAGAAAATGACTCCCTTTACAAGAAGGGGAATGATCCTTATAATAACTACTGAAACTTTTCAGTTAACCCAACCTATGTGCGCCAAAACTGAAATAACAGTATGGAGTTGGTCATTTCTATCTACACCTTGAACAAACCAACACTACATCGTGCGATGGTTTGGAGGGAGTTGTGAAATAGATACCACAAAGCGATACTACATACGTTCTGATTGGTGATAAAGCTATCCTTCATTTTAACACCGGTAAAGCTTTAAAAATCTTCAAAAATTATTGCCTCAAGCTTGTGATTATTAATCATTGTCGAGTTCTCCCAACATCTCGCATGGGTTATTTCGTAAGCAACATCATAGAAAGCGCTGTCTACCGATGAAGTAGACGACATGGGAGAGATGTTAGGATTTACCTATTCAAAGAGAGAAAAAATAATCAAATTACCCTAAGCGATCTGTCGTAAGAAGCACTGAACAAACGCGTTTGGCCTGGAGCACTCAACACGGCTAGGCCGTACACTGTGCCAACATGACCTGCAAACGAAAAAAAGAAATAAAAAGAACTTCGTGGTGCCATTTACTATGAGATTTTCTTTTCTAGTTTATTTTTGTATCAGTGTGCATAAGATCATCATTTTCTCTATCTCTTTAACTTCAGGCCTAGCAAAAGAAGACGTATTCCTTGTTATTCACAGATTCCATGATCACAGTTGCACACTGTCCACCTGAAATATTACATAGGCGAGAATCGTACTGAGTGGCCTACGTGACGAAAACATGCTGTAAGTGTTCGCGGAAAAAGAAAACAACAGGAATAAAATAGAACAACATTTTTACAACTCCTTCACTGCTTTGTTCAATAAAACCCCAGTTTTTTGGTGTTGCTACCTTTTTTTCAGTTTCTTTCTGTTTTGGTTTGGTTTTTTTTTTTCCGGTTATGCATTCCCTGACGTCAAGCACGTAGCATAGAGAACGTCAATTGTCTTCTCCCAGTTTGAGAAGCAAGACACTCCCTTCACTTGATAAAACGATTCTAATAAACGCTGATTGGTGAGCTGGTGTAACGTAAGAGGAGACCACGTGACACTCAACAAACATATAAGTCGCAGCGCAAAACATAACGGTCATCATTTCATCTTGACACTGCTCTGTGACAGAACTAGGTCAGTGGAAAAGAGAGAGAAGAAGACGCGATATGGCCGATTGGAACTCAGACGAAACATTGACAGATACATTGGACACTCCAGTGTTTAAAAAGCAACGACCCCGCGCAAGCAGTACATGCTCTCCGGAGACATACGCACAAGTAGAAATGCAAAGACTTGGCAGGCGACAGTCGAGCGAACCAACTCTATCGGTTGAACAGAACGAAGAAATAAACAGTTGGATAGTTCCGAACGGAAGGAAACGAAGCTCGTCACAAAGTGTAGTGCCCACTGATGAGGTCGATGATTACTTTATCAAGAGGAACAGCAAAGCGCTGACTGAAAATGCCAAGAAGTTGTCACAGGATGAACTTCACTCGCTGGTGCTCGACATTTTCAAGCCACTGGATTTTTATGAAATATTGTTCGATAGAATGAAAAAGAATGACGGTCAAAAGGAGAAAACAGATAAACAAGATTGAGTAGCCGTAAATACTCAAACATTGCGGCAAAATTTTCTTTGATCGTAATTTCAATTCTCTTATTTTAAAGACAACTACAGTGAAGAGAATTCGTTAAAATATTTTTCCCCGTCAAAGATAGACGGGGTTATTCTTAAGTTATGTGAGGCGATTTAATCATTTCAACAATGTTTTCATAAAAGCTGAGCAAATCTCAAGTGTATGATGAAAAAAAGGGTCGGTCCGAAATTAAATAAATGTTGTTGCAAAATACTCAACGACTGGTGACTTCTCGCAAAACAACTTCATTCAATGTAATTCCACTCTTTGCTTGGTAAAATGTTTTTAATTCTTTTACACTGCGGACGTAATTTAAAAGTTTTATCATGATCGCTGCCTAAAAGTTGTTTATGGTTTGGTTACGTTAACTGAACTTTAATAACGCAAATTTCATTTGTAGTAGTCGACAAAACGATTCGTTTATGTCAGAGTTCGATAGTTAAAAGGAAAGGCATGGAATCACGCGAAAATAGCCAGGGCGAGTATCAGGAAAGACCCTTTCATCAAAGCACATAACACACACACACCAGAGAGAATACTTTGGTAAAAGGAATCTCAAGACCCATTTTTCTCGCACAAATCACAAATAAAAAATTGCAAGTACACTGTCGCTAATCCAGCGTTGGTTATAAAAATCCTCCACTCCTTTAAATATTAAAATAACAAGATTCCGTGATACGCCTCTTCGACTTAAGATTTACGTTTGAAGCCGATACTGAGACGCCTTCCTCGGCATGCCGAATTCGAAAAGCATTATTACGAAACGAAAAAAAAAATCGCACAATGTTTATTATATAATCATGGAAAGGTGCATGAATTTCATTTATTAATGAATTCTTCAACTTCTCGTGACATACAAGAAAACAAGCGCCCTACCAAGGGAAGATAATTTGAACGTCGATAGCTCCAAAAGCTTCTCGACCTCCCTGGGTTAATTTATCGCAACGTTCAATCGTTTTTCCGTTCAAATTAATTTTGCGGACTGTACGGTCCCGATCTTCTTTTATCAGGGAGACCAATTAGGGATTACTCGTAAGTTATGTTGTCATAATACGAATAGTGGGCTAGAGCAGTCATACAGCTAAACGCAAACGTTTCTCGAATTTACGTGATTGGGATTATAGCTTATTAAACACACGTAACACTTAGTGGTTAATAAAAGGAATTGGAGAATTTGAGCGAGAGCGGAGTACAACCGACCAGTTAACTTTGCGAGAGTTTGGCGAAAGGATGAAGGAGTGAAAAGTACTAGCTCACTCAAAGCAAATAGCGCGGCGCAATAGGAAATGATATTTTCAAATTTCTTTCTAACATGCGAACGGAAGAGAAGAGATATTTTTTCACAGTGCGGCAAAGAGGCACATGTTCGACCCCTTATTGTAATTCTAATTTAGCATTTTGATACGTCATAGTGAACGCCTGTGTACTCGGCAGACTTTTGAGCTGAAATCACGAAATTATTAGTGGAATGAACGGCTCTTGGCATCAAAATAACTTGATAAGACAGAGAGGTATTCGTCGAATATTTTCCGCCCCCAAATCTAGACAGCGACACTTTTAAAGATCACAAAAACACTAAAAATGAATCGTTCACCCACCGTTCAAAGTTTCCAAGTGTTTGTGAGTGTTGACATCGTAAACCTGAATCAACAAAATTATAATCAGCACCATGATCATGACTACAAACAAATGACAACAGGGCTCGCACGGAAGGGACCAATTTTTTTTGTTTTTTTTTTGGCGACCATTTTACAATTGAAGGTCGCCAAAAGGCGACTTTTTGAAAAATTGAACTTTGAGCCCTAAATTAAGAGGACAACTGGCCTGGACATGGCTTAAACCCAGACAAACCGATAAAAAGGGCAGCAAACTAACGCGATTCAGCATAATTGGTTGAACTGCATCTTACCTGTATCTGGTTCTCATATGTTCCACATACGATGTACTCCTTAGTGACTGCTAGGGAATACACACTGCCTCCTGAAGTCTGAAGGACTCGCACACATTCCAACGAGTCCAGATCCCACAACTGAAAGAGAAACCAGACACAGAGTCAGCTTGAAATGTAGGCTTGCATCGGGAGGTGCATGGAATCAACCCAAACAAGCTGCATCAGTTGGTTTAAGGCTCTGCCTCGGCAGCTATTAAAGTAATAAGTCCCTCGACCTTCAGCTCTCATTCTAAAGCCATCCTAAAAATAACGTCCCGAGAAATCAGCGTCTATTCACAAGCGATAATAAATCAATTCCCCGCAAGATAAGCTTTAACTGTCAGATTTTCTTGCTACTGCTTAAAAAAAGGAACATTACATCCAAAACGAGAAGAAATTTATTTTCACAGATTATTGTATTTGTCGAGTTGTTACAGGGCAAACTAAATCCTCATAGGATACCTTGATAGTCTGATAGGAGCCACTGAAGAGGTGCCTTTCTGAGGCTACTAACGCGCGCACCCAGTGATTGAGACCCGTAAGTTCTTGAATGAGTTCCATGGTCTGCAGGTTCCACACCTTCGGGGAAAAAAAACGTGTAAACTTGAAAAACCTTGAGTCTTATTTTCTTTTTCTTCTTTGTTTGTTTGTTTTTAACTTTTTATCCCACCGCTCAAAGAACGATTGTTCAAGCTGACTGTAAATACCTTGATTTTCTTGAGGGATCCACTGAATAACATCTTCCTCTTTGTCACCAGAGTACAAACCGGATTTTCGTGACCACGAATTGAATCAAGCAGTTCAAGCTCCTCCAGGCACCAAACCTAACAACAAAACAGTAAGGTCAACAAACAGCTCGAATCAGACGAATTTTTTCAATTTAAATACTTAATGGCTAACAAGAAATCTTACATTAATGGTACAGTCGGCTGACCCACTGTACAACTTCTTCCTGTTAAGAACAGAAATAAAAAACAATGTGAGTTGTTGAGGTTGTGTGAGGATGGATTATTGCAGTAAAAATTCTCAAACTTGCACGGCGGAAAAAAGCGGATAAAATCAATTAAGATTTCAATGGTATCAATATTGAGTGAGACGGAGACGATAAAAAGCTGTGGAAGAAAAAGAATTCATTTAAATGAAAGGAGGGTATGTTGCCTATGAAAATCGTGAGTGTTTAAATTGCCAAGGCAATCAAATACACGAGAAACACCCACCACATCAGAAAGAAAGATGTGACCGATAGAAAGTACAAAAACTTTGCGCTAAAATATTGTAGATAAAGGAGATAGGAGCAAAATTGTTTTTTAAAATCCTCAGTAAATTTCTTGCTGCAACCTACTCGTGAGTACACAAGGCCAGGACAATGCCGCTGTGTCCTTCAAGGGTCTTCACACATTTGTATGTAGTTAAAGTGTCCCACACCTTAAAAAAAACAAGAACAAGAAACTCCCTCAGAGGAAAAGATAAATCTAAAACACTTTAATCAGGTTTTAACTGACGTGAGAAATTGTTATTTTTAGAGGTTAAAGCCAAAACAAAGGAAGTTTCTCGAGTTAGAATTTGATATTTTTCATGATGCTGGATACATAAATAACGTTTTGAACACTTTCAGAATAACGGGTATGAATCCCACGTGAGGCTATCACACACGACCTTAGCTGGGTCTAGCTTTACTCTGGTCAAAAAAAAAAAAAGAGGCCTTCTCCACATCCACATGTGCTTCACAGCTAAGCAGACGAAACTCATGTTATAATCTCACTTTGAACAAAATTTAGAAATTTGCTAGAAAATGTAGAAAGCAGGTCATCATTTTGCCAAATGAAACAAACATTTTGGAGTATTTTGGCATAACTAAGTGCTCCTTAGAGCAGTATTTCCACTATTAACAGAGACTACAGCCATACAATGTTTTGTTTATAACATGTCGTAAATCTCTTTATTAAATCTTCATCTCCTTGATGATCTGTACCTTACCTTAATTGTCTTGTCAGATGACCCACTAAAGAGCCATTCACCATGTGTACATAAAGTCCAAACAGGACCCTGAAAAAGAATACAAAGTGCTCACAGTGAAAGCTTCATTCACAGTTTAAAATATGATCATGCTGGTAAATTATCATTTTATGATCAAACCCCTTATAAGGTACGAAGAAAGAACCCATCCCCAAAATCCCAGTTTGCATTCTCTTGTTACCTGTTAGAACCAGTACATTAAAAAATAACTAATTTCATTGAGTGATTTTTTTATGAACTGGTTCTGGTATGAGGGGCAGGGGGGGGGGGGGGAGGGGAGAAAAAAGTGGGTTAAAAATCCACTAATAGTTGCATCACTTGTAATATACTGCTTCACACCTCAGTTCCTAGTAGCTTAGATTTCTAACACATTCCACTCTAAGGAAAGTTTTTCAAGAGCATGCAAGCTTTACCTGATGGCCAACAAAAGTTCCTTTACACTTAAACAATGGTTGGATATCAAATGCTGAAAGAAAACAAATACATCTAAATCAGTAATCTTGGTATTATCCTTTTCAAGTTCCTGGAAAAAAAAAAAAAGTCTATCAAAAAGAGACCTTCAGTCTACAGTTTATTTCAACAACCCAGACATGACTACTTACTTCCCACACCCCAGAGCCTTGCCTCTACGTTGGCCAAATCAGTCTGTATTATACAACAATAATAAGAAGAAAAATTCATCAAAATAGAGAAATGTAAAGAAAACTTTTGATATGTCAGTAATGATAATTATTTGTACATGGTTAAAATATGTCACGAGTACAGTACAATTCTAGCAATTGACAATAAAGATAAAGGACAAAATAGTGGCATAACTTTCACCAGCCATCATCTACATGTACATTATGTACCTGTATCTGGGAAACACTTTGTCTTGAATCCAGTAGGTCTGACGACAACTTCGTTTGGCTCTCATCTAGAAGATCTGGAGTAATAACAGTAACAACACCACAAGGATAAATTAAACAAAGTCATCTCCCCAACCTAAACACAAAGCTAGGATTTTTCATGTACCTATTCTGATGTCAACAGTTTTTTCCATCCTGTCAACTCGCTCTGTCAGCTTCAGTATCATTGCCTTCAGAAAAACAATTTCCTGAAAAAAATTACATCAAATAGAAATAATTTAATGGTCACCCAAAGCACAGATATTGCTTGTGTGGGACCTGAATGAACATGAAGTACATGCTAAATTTATGATAATTTTACTTTAAAAAGATCTGAAATGAAAAAGTCCTATTCATATTTGCCTTTGTTCCAGATGTGTTGTCATCAACCATAATGTTAAAATAATATGAAATACAATTCACTAAACTAAACTAGAAAGTCTAACAAAGTAAGCAAGAAATACAAGTGACAATAAATCAAATTTCATTATACCTGGTCTTTATCTTTCAACATTGTTTTAAGTTCTTCCATTCTCTTGTCAGTATGTTGCAGGAATTCCTGACATAATTGTTAAAAATAAAAAAATGTCATTCACCATACAAAGGTTTTCAAAAACTAAAACCTATGGTGAACCACAAAAAAATAGAGTCAGTACCTTGACAGCTTCAAACTTGCACGTCTCAAGATGAAGTCTGACTTCTTTGTGATTGCCTTCCATGTGGCAGCTAAAAACAGGTGGTTGAAAATAATAAGACTAAAATTAAAAAGAAAATATCTCAAATTGCTAAATTGAAGGCAAACTTAAATATAAACTAAAGCTAAAAAACCCTCTCAAAGAATCTCATTTATTTAATAATTCTCCTTACTGTCTGCCATACAATTATGGTGTTTTTAGTTCTGAGAATTTGGTATTGGATCAACTAATATTCACCTAATGGCTATTTATCTTTATTCTCATCACTTGTCTACTTGTGCACTATTT
The DNA here is from genome assembly GCF_964200805.1 of Pocillopora damicornis. Classification (NCBI taxonomy): domain Eukaryota; kingdom Metazoa; phylum Cnidaria; class Anthozoa; order Scleractinia; family Pocilloporidae; genus Pocillopora; species Pocillopora damicornis. The sequence goes on from NC_142679.1 coordinate 21,704,495, forward strand.
TAATATTACACATTGTGGATTGCATAGCATATTGGTTAATATGATATTATTTACCCATATTTTTGGTGTGGACATTTCATGTGTTCACAGACTTGTAAATGATCCTCAAGATCCTAATGAAAGTTCAAAAAATGGCACCATTCAGTGGTTTTCATTCAAAAACTAAGTAGCACAATACCCTTATGCAAGTGATTTAATGTACCAGGCTGGGAAAGTCATTTATGAAATTTATAGAGCCCCTTCAAACAAAATAAATGCCAGGTACCAGCAGTCAATTGCTGCCTGTAAGACTTCTAATCACTGTCTGTTAAGCCTAAGTTCAGGCCTTGTGTTGGTGTTTGGCCTTATGGCACAGCTGGCCATCCCACCTTTGGCAGCCACATACAGAAAAAGTTATTAACACCCGTCCCCAAGTGTAAAATATGGAATGACCTGATTCACTTTATTTTCAGATTTTTGTCACTTACCATCTTCAGTAGAGTAGGACAATGCAAACTGTTTGGACACTGAGTGGGAGCATACTGACAATTTCTCTCATGCTCACTGCAACACAAAATGTATTCAGCATCATTTTTATTGCGTTAATGCTCAAATCCCTGAAAGTGATTGCATCTTATCTCTCCTTTCAATATCAGCCCTGAATCAAACAATAAGGTCATGAGAATAAAGAAAATGATCATCAACTGAAGAACCTCTTAATTGTTAACCCTTTAACTCCCAGAAGTGATTAACATAAAACTTCTCCCTACAATATCCATACATTCTTCAGCAAACAAGTAATGAGAATATTCAAACTTATCAGGTAGAAGCTGCTATCTTGATTTAGCACCAAGTTCTCATACTTAATTTACAAGGAAATGTGTAGCAGCTACAGGGGAGAATTAACAATCAGATCTTGGGAGTTTAAAAGGGTTAAACAAATTCTCCTTGCCAATACAGTAGGAAATGTATACAGAACAGTATGGAGAATATGCATACTGATGTTATGGTGTAAAGGGTTAAAGAAAAAAGTTGTGTAAGCAGGAAAAGAGTCCCTCATGCCTTACCATCACAAATAAACTATTTACTTCTTTCTTCCTACTACAACTTTGTTTATCATAACACAACCATGACTTACTGCCTATTGGAGAGCTTGAAAGTCACAGGGCACCCACTTGGATTCACTTCATAATCAGTCAGGGATCCTGTGGAACTTAGTTTACAGCCATATTTACAATGGATGTATAGTTCACCAATCTGTTCTGACACCTGAAATATAATTTTAGAAATCAAACATTGGTCAATGAATTCTCAATACACAATGAGAAAAACAGTACCACATTATTAGTACTAAAAAGTGGTGAGAAAAGTATTGAATAATAGCTGCAAAGTGGCTTTACTGAAGAAAGGGAATACTTCTTTCTAAAAGAGTCTGAAACTGAGGGTCCTGAAGAGATTACAAACTTGTTTATGAGCAAATATTTCCAATATAGGGATACATGTTGTTTTGAAACACTGAGAACATGTTGGTTTCACATTAACCGTTTGAATCCTTGGAGTGACTAATATCTCATTTCTCCTCACAATATCTCTCCTGCGTCAAACATTACAGTCACAAGAATAAAGGAAGTGATCACCAACAAAAGAAGCTCTTGCTTGTTGAACAAATTCTCCTTGTTAGCATATTAGGAAATTTATAGAGAACAGTATGGTGAATATTCATAATGATGTTATGGTGTAAAGGGTTAATAATTTAATAAAGTGGTAAAATAAATAAAACAATTTAAACAAGCAAAATGTTCTCTGGTGATATAAGTGATGATAATAATCAAAACTTTCATTTGATATACAGTATGCATGTTCTCTTCCCCACAAAAATATCACTGATAATAGTTCTATACTTAAATATCACAAATATTTGATCTTTTATACTCACTGCAAGGTTGACGACTACTATTGAAAGTTTGTTGTCATCAACAGGGCATTTTTCACATGATCGTGAAAGAACACAAGTTCGACAAAATGTGTGCTGAAAAAAAGAAAAGGACAGAATAAAGATACAACTTAAAAGAAACCTCTAAATCAATAACCTTGACAACCAAAATATTTTATTCTGATACATTATCGATCTATGATTCTTGTGAAGCTTGAACTGTGAATTTGACGACCAGCTTATGTTCATTATGTAAATTGGTTCATGTGCTTGTGATAAGAATGAACTTTAAGATATTTTATCTCACAAAGATGTACATTATTCCTGATTTAATTCAAACATCCTTGACTTGTACAGAGCTGAATTGATTTGTATCCATTCCCCTTAAAATCATAACCACACTAACATCAACATCTTTGATTTCAAGATACAAATATTAAAAAAAAGTACCTTTCTGTATCACTTAAAAAACTACATTAACATCACACTTCTAGCAAAAGCAGTTTATGTTAATGGTGTAAGATAGTCCCTCACAGTTTCGTGAAAATAGGGTTTCACAACAGTAAAAATCTAAAACAGCTGCTGTATATTTATGCAAAGAATAGTCAGCATTCTCTACCCAAAATAATGCCTACTCTGCAGGCTAACATCATAACAGTGTTAAAGTCACATAGACACAAACCTTTTCGATTCTTCTTTATACAAGGATCATACACCCTAGTCATTACTTAACCCTTCTTCTCACAAGAGTGACCAAAAATATCACTTCTCCTTACTTAATCAATACATTTTTCAGCACAAATGTTATGAGAAGAGGAAAAAAATTACAAACATGGGGACACTGTCTGACTTATTTAGATTGTAATCTTTGAAAAGAAATTAGTATGTATAGTACACAGTGTGGAGAACTAAAAAATGGATCTTGGGGATGCAAGAAATAAAAAAAACATGGTTAAAACTTTGAATATAGCCTGATCTTACCCCACATGAAGTAATGACAGGATCTTTAAACACACGTTGGCACAGGATACAGAACAGTTTTGATGATGGCTCCTCCACAAACAAAACGACTGCCTATAACATACAGAAAATAGTTCAGTGTACTTATAGCAAATTAAGTTACTAATACTGTGGTGATTCTGATCCAAAAGAAATTGGTACTTTTCCATCATCCACATCCACATCATTGCCTAAATATGATTTTCCATAGTTCCATACACTTAAATGCAATACTGTAAACACAAAACTCCTCAGTTTTTTTTGGTTCTGCTTGAAATTGAATCAGAATTCTGGTTCATAAACAATTATTGTTATCACTCAAATTATTCAGTAATACTATTTTCCACTATTTTACATACTGCAGTGGAAAAGTAAGAAACAAACCTCTTCGTCATCTTCTGTACAACTTGAAATGGAATGATGGGAACGAGCAGATATAGTTGAGGATGTCCTGTGATGGCGTTTGAAGCAGACGGCATCAAAACTTCCCTAAAAACAAGAAATCTGTGATTAACATACTGCTGCAGTTGG